>NW_026851666.1:0-101571 GCF_026571515.1 Ruditapes philippinarum
GTTTTAAAGGGGGTTCGTTAAGGGGATACACCATCTTAACATATACCACGTATTATAAATCATACACTAACGCTTTGTATTAATCTGTATAAAGAGTAAATGTAAAAAAGAAATCACACATATATTGGTGATTATTTAAATGTCCTTGTGGACAGTTTCTTATATATCGTCTATACTTGGATGTTTTTAACACTCCATGTTCCTACATTGTTTTACCTAATTAATATCTCCCATGATGTCTTTCATCTATTGGTGTCGTGATTTTGCTATTTTCTTTTAAGCTACTGAATTTCTTAGATAAATTTTCCCAGAGCTGTCCTTAATTAGATGGTGGCAACGGCTAATCACTTTCGAGTCCAGCAGGTTAACCCATTACTTCATGAGCATTTTGTGAAAAATGGCTGTTTTCATTGAAAAGTCTCCCGTTACAAGTTCAAATTGCTATAATACTATAAAAACTGCTTCAACACTAATCAAACTTGGCACAAATGTTGACTGGACCATTGCCCTTGCAACAACATGCTCAGGCTTAAATTTTCTGTTACCATGGCAACGAGGGGACATCTCAAAATTGCCAAAAATCACTATTTTGCCTCGATTTTTTCCATCAAAATTTATTTCAAAGTGCTGCAACTTTTCAATGGATTGAGATAGAGTCAAATGCTTTTCAGCGTTGGTTACACGTTACCTTATGATCAATCTGGGGTCATTTACAGCCTCTCACAAGTCCAAAATTTTCTTGGCGATGAGGGGGACTCCGCCCCCCTTCAAACCCCCCAAACAGAAGGGGGCACATCCCCCTTCTGGCAACCCCCTGATGTATCTTTTGGTTGGGGGGCCGCGCCGAAAAAGAGGTCACTTTTTTTAACAACATTTCTCAAACAAAAAAAAGTGTTTGGGGCCTAAATAAGGCATTTTTTCATCATTTGAGACACCAAAAAGGGGGGGGGGTGAAAAAGGCGTTAAAAGGCGTCTATATGAAGTAATGGGTTAAGGTCAACAAAAGTCATCTTTTGAAGGACTTGCTTTCAATTGCACTTAAATATAAAACAAAATAGAACTGTTGCAGCTTTAATTTAAAGCTGTCTTAAAAAGACTCAAGATCGCCCACCAAAGACAATAAATAAAGCACCTATCGCGCGTCAATGTTTAAAATTTAAGCCATAAAAGATTGAAACAAGGAATGTCTTATTATAACAAACATTCAGTTCATTATTGAGTTGCTTGTTTTGAAAAAGACATGGATTATCAAATGCTTACTCACTCATTTATTAACTAGTCAATAAACTATGATACTTATTCCTTTAATATACTGCTATAGTTGCTATGACTGTCCCAAACAAAGTGATTTCCAGCTAGGAATTATAATTAGTCGTCTACTGATTCATTGTTGCGCCATTTTGACAATCTATTTAGATTATGAAATATTGGATCGGCATCGGTAGTATATTAATAAAGTAGTCCAAATTTGCTATCCTAGAGTGCAACAATTCATGAAATTTCAAGTGCCAAAATCATTAGGGTTAAACTATACATTTTACAAATACAACTGAAAGATTACCATGTTGATAATAATTGACGAAGTCGGTATCGATTATTTCTCTTGTTATGATTCATTTAACAAATAAATGTTGAATTAAATTTGTTTTTATAATAAATACCGGAAGGTTAGTTTCGGACGCTAAATGCACAGATACAATTACTTATTGCTGTCGGTTGCAGGTTTTAAAAGTACAAATCTACATTATGTCTGTTATAACGTTATTAATATAGAATATCAGTAACAACGATCTGACTGTTTGCACAATAATGCAGCATTTACTGTCAAGTATGCATGTAATTGTCAGAAGAAAAGTGACAAAAAGCATGTTGGTAATTATAGCCCTGTTTCAATGTTAAATAGTTTCTAAAATTATTGAGAGAGTTGTAAGTTGAGTCTTAATTTAAGGACAGGGGTTTGTTTTATCAGTTTCTTTTAGGTTTGGGAAGTGGTTTTTCAACTGACACATGTTTGATTCATATAACAGATTATATTAAATTACAAATGGACAAAGGCAATATTGTAGTCATGATATTTTGAGATCTACAAAAGGCATTTGATACAACTGACCATGCTGCACTTGAAACTTCAAACATTTAGCATAGATAATGACATTCTTACATGGTTCAAGTCTTATCTCTGATAAATAGCAGCTGATGGATGTGGCTGGTACTCATTCTACTAATGCTTCCATTACATGTCTCCTAGGAGTCTATTCTATATCCTCTTTTATTTTTATATATGTCAATGACATGACTGCAGTTATAAGCAATAAACTATATGCTGATGACTCAGGTACCCCTGTGTCTGTCAAAAATAAATCTGGAGTTGAAGAAATTCAATCTTATGACATGAGTCTTATAAGTGATTGATAATAAATTATCTTTGCATTTTGGCAAGACAGAGTCTATTCTTTTGGGGTCCAAGTTAAAACTTAATCAGGATCTTAACCTCCAGGTCACATGTAATGGTTCTGTAAAAAGCCTACATCTTTTGTTTAAGTGCAACTTTGATCAAAATCATTTGAGATAATGGCACAAAACATTCTTCAAAAGACAAATGCCAGATTCAAGTTTTACAGAAAAAGGGATTACTTTAACCAACATACTAAAGAATTTTGCCTATGTATCTAATACAGTGGTCATTTTGACAATTGGTGTTCAATCTGGTATCATGTGGGTTTTTTTTTAAAATAAGGTCCAAACAACACAGAACAAGTTACTGAACCTGAACAATAGATCCCATATTGGTGAAGGACATTTCAAGAGACTAAATTGGCTACCAGTAAAACACCGTGTGGAACAAATTATTTTATGTAATGTTTTTAAAATCAGTCAAACTTGGCTTAGCCTCAGCCCACTTCAGTGATAAATTGAGCCGCGTCACGACAAAACCAACGTAATGCGTTTGCGACCAGCATGGATCCAGACCAGCCTGCGCATCCGCGCAGTCTGATCAGGATCCATGCTGTTCGCTTACAAACCCTATAACAAGTTAGAGAAACTGATAGCGAACAGCATGGATCCTGATCAGACTGCGCGGAAGCGCAGGCTAGTCTGGATCCGTGCTGGTCGCAAACCCATTATGTTGGTTTTGTCATGACGCGGCTCAATTTATTCCTCAAGATACTGTCCATGGTTTTTACAGACAGAGGTGGTATAGTCCAAATTGTTATACTGTGGAACAATTTACCAGCTAGTATTACTTACATTAAATACCTTCCTGCTTTTAAACATGCGCTGAAACAGTACTTTTTAGATAAATTGAATTAAACTATATTTATGACTAAATACGTTTTATGAAACATTTTGGCATGAGTCAGACATGAAGATTTTCTTTTATAACACTATGCTTATATATTTTTTAAGATAAATCTGTCTTAGCTTTTAGCTAGAGACAGAGATATCAAAAACACAAGTTATTAACCATCTGTGATATAGATGTTTTGTTTTGTTTATTCCTATAATAGGATTGAATCTAGTCTACTGTGGATTATATATGGTAAACTATACATATAACTAAGTATATGTGATCAAGTGTGTGTGATACTATACATTGTGATATGTTCTGTGATATTATCAGTACATGTATAATCGTTGCCTCTCTATGTCATGACACCAACACCTATTGACCGCAATGCAAATAAGGTTTTTTACCCTTTTCTGTGTTATCCCTGGTGATGGTGTGCATGTCATGGTTTTTGTGTTGATGTTTGTGCCATGTTATGTCTCACTCCATGTGTTAAATTACCATGAATGTACATTATACTAATATATAAGTCTTATCTTGTCCCTGTGTTGTTGTTTTTTTTTCCTTGATCGCTATCATATTTGAGTGATTGCAAGTTAATAAATTATAATTTCAAATTCAAGTTATCCAAGAATATTTAGGATTTATCTATAAAAGATATTAATAAAAGAAGTTACACTTTATCGTTTGTTAAATCACAACTATTTTCTTTTCACTATATTTTTTTGTATTATTTGATTCAAATGAAATATATACAGTTTTTATGTCAAGATTATAAGTGTAAATATGAGCCGCGTCACGACAAAACCAACATAATGGGTTTGCGACCAGCATGGATCCAGACAAGCCTGCGCATCCGCGCAGTCTGATCAGGATCCATGCTGTTCGCTATTAGTTTCTCTGATTGTTATAGAGTATGTAAGCGAACAGCATGGATCCTGATCAGACTGCTTGGATGCGCAGGCTGGTCTGGATCCATGCTGGTCGCAAACCCATTATGTTTGTTTTGTCATGACGCGGCTCATATGACAATTGAGGACCAGAACAAAAGAAACAGCGTATTCGGTACACAATCAGTGTCCGGGGAATATTTACACGTCGAAAATGTTATCCTGTAATAACGTGTTTTAATGAGATCACTTGCGATGAGTTAAAATAAGAATATTTTAATTGCTCAAAAAATATGCACGGACATTGAGAAAAGAGTAACTGATGCACATTAAAGTTATGCGACTGTTGCAGGCATCATTGTAAAAGTTGCAATTGATACAATATTACGCATCCTCGAAAGAAAGGAAATGAAAGAGGTCGAAAATTTTAACATAAAACAAATCAAAATTTAATCAATTTTTTTATCAATCAATCAGTATTCGTGGATGCACTTTTCCTAAAAATGTCAAATAGCAATGAAACATTTTTATTGTTTAAATCATAAAATGACTTATTATATATATATCATATATATATTGTATATAATTATCATATATATATTGTATACAAAATTATCTATTAAACCATTTGTTTCACAATCATAATTATTTTACAGTTCATTGAAACAAAATACCTATCCTATATAATTTTGAAAAGTTTGAATAGTCTCACGACCTCCATAAAACTGTGCGCATTGTATTGTGCGACTCTTATCTTTAAACAGCAATAAAACACTTGAAAAGAAGAAATATTCTTTGTTTATTTTAACTCAGCTGCTCTCTTTTGCCTTTGTTAACATTTTACAAATGCATATGCAAGACACATTAATTGTAAATACTACAGTGTTACTCGTTATCTGAATCATTCATATGCACACGTATAATAAAGAGAACTGCACGATCGTCTGCATAATCATTGTCTATTTGCTTTTAGCATAAAACAAATTTTTGTGGCTTCATGTGGTGTTTCGCCCGTTAGCAAATCACGAAAATCACCTGCATGAATACGATTTCGAAAATTATGTTATTTGAGCTAGCTATTTGCACATTGGTGCACAATAAGTCCTTGACCTATTTAACTCAAGAAATTGATCCTTCGTTTATCATTGAAACATGTTTTATTCAGACTTAGGAACACGTATTGTTTTAATGAGTTTGAGGCCATATTTATAACGAGCTCATGAACATGCTTGCAGTTATTGCTAAGTGTTAAAAATATGAACGTGCTTGCAGTTATTGTGTTTAATTTTTAAAGTTTTACAAGCATGAATAAATTCTTATAGCTATCATAAACATGTGCATAAATATTAATACATGTGACAGCACAATGTTTGCAATCTTGCAAAATTTAAACAGAATGTTTCTTATCATAGAGCTTTTGTTCGTTTGTTATTGTTTTTGACATAATTATGTCAACATTTTCAAGCAGACATTTTATAGATTGAATAATTTTCAATATTTTCTTTCCTTATTTATTACTAATTTATCCGTTGAGTCATTTCTAATAAAATTACACAAAAATACACATTTCATCAACATATGAGAATTAAGGACTTTAAACTGACTTGCAAAAAATGCAAAAAAAAAACAAACAAAAAACAAAAACAAAAAACACTTCACCCACACCTACACACAGACACCACATGTGCACACACATGCGCATCCTTTAAGATAACGTAAATTAAGATATGAGCGCAATTATGACGCGATAAAATACATTTTGTTTCTAACATTCCTTGGTTATACGATAATTTCATTGCATCGAAATATATCCGTAGCTTATTGAAATTTCACAAAAAGACAGATCTACCGAAAGAACTTGTTTAAGTAGTTGAGCATTTAGTAAACTACGAAGAATTTGTTTCATGAGTAATAATTCCTCCATTTTTTAGTCTATAAAGCTTTTGAATACTTTGGGATTCAAACATCCGACAACATGGGGCTCCCCATTAGTTTTTTCAACTTCCTCTTTTCTCTATCTTTACTACTACTTTGATTACATCTTTACCCGTATTGTTATTGTTGAGGAATTTCATTAATGATAAACTTGCCATCGTGGGAGGTCTGTTCAACAAGAATTACATAATAAAACATGTTCTATCCTGTAATTCTGGTATTGTGAATGCAAGAAATAGGAGTCACAGTAAGATTTGCTTGTACAACCAAATCTTACTGATGTTGTACCTCTAAACCCTATTGTTTGTTGAAGCGTTAAAAGAAAATAAAAGGCGGGATATTTTCGCTCCATATATCAGAATACGAATGTATAAATGATATAAATGAAGGAATTCCGAAAGAATCTTACCCATTTTTCATTTATGAAAACATTACCATATACATGTATAGATAAAATAATAAACAAACATCAAAGATTTAGAAAAAAATGCTTCTAATAAATATAACATATATATATATACCAAAGAGTTATATTCCTGTATTAGCATATTAAACAAAGTTAGATATTGAAATTATATAATATTATGTGAGTGGAAAGAATTTGAGAATTAATCAAATATAACAGTGCAGCGCTACTTTCATAAACTATGTATAGTTTTAGCTTTACTATTGATTTAACATGCGCTCATACTATCAATGTCGACATAACACCTAGATACATATTAACTTTGTGATAACCATTGTGTGTTAGAGTGTAAATAAATAATCAAGGTGTTTGTTTATATTTGTTCGTCAGGTAAAATTATAGGAATGTACATGACATGCGGAACGTTATTTTGTGGATTAAAACATGACATGCTAAATTATGCACCTTGTCCACCACCAATGATGGAATACAGTGATTTTTATAATCATGCATTGACACAAAATCTGAGTCATTTAGAGACTTGCAATATATCCCGAAGATGTCGGCTAAATGAAACTTTAACAGACCAAAAATGTTCGATAATGACAACAACAATATCAAGTATGAACCATTCCACAGATGGATTCACTTCATTCAAAACTACTGGCACTTCTGGTCAGTTTACAACAACTAAAACAACTACAAGTTATTCAGCTGACAGCAGTACTACATCATCAGCCACTGAGACCAACAATCACTATACAACGACGACGTCGCAGACGACAAAGGCAACAACAACAGCAGCAGCTACAAGTGAATGTAGTGCCCCGTGTTTAATAGCAATTATTAGTGTTTTGTTACTACTATGTCTTGTTATATTATTGATCGTGTAAGTGAAGAAACAAAAGTAGACACATTGTATATTCTTTATCTAAATCTCGTTTACAACTTTATCAATTTATATCATAAATTTAACTCAAATGTTATAACAAAGAAAGATATTATACACGTATGATTATCATTAAATTGGAATGAGCATATAAACGAGAGTACAATGAATATATGAATAATTTCTTCGGGTCCATTATTTTCAATATAATAAATCACGTAATTAGAAATGTTAACAAACTGATCCCAGCATCAAACTGAAAGAAAAATACTCTAACAGGTCCATTATGTCTAAGAAACGCTATCATTTTTATGCCACAAAAACTTAAATAATTTTGGTATACTTTGTTGGCATTTGGTATAATTATAGTAAATTAGTATTTTGTATGGAAGTCAAAATACTAATTTGTTCACCTTTTGCTACCTTTGCGACACATTATTGTACATTCAGTAATACTTTTCCCAGCTTTTAAACATCTAACATTCTCCAAATCCATTATTTGAAAAAAATCAACATACCATTGACATTCCTAAAGAATTTTATTTTTTATGGATTTATGACGCATAATTAGCCTTTTATTTCCTGCATTGCTTGCTTTATTGCTAGATGAAATGTTGCCTAAATTATACAAAACTGTACTTTCATTTTAGGATAATCGTGAAAAGAAAATTGAAAACTAGGGTAAGTAAATTTATCACGAAGATTTTATAGTATCTTAAAATTTACAACATTTAATTAAAGCACATGTGTGCCAGTGCTGCTTACATTGAAACTGTTCATTACTTTGTTATATCAAGTGATCCAGTAGCTTAACCATTTATCAAGCTACCACGGCTGATTTTGTCTTCCTTAAAAATACCGATATGACCTTCTATGCTGATGTACTTGCCACCGCTACAGCTTTTTCACTGCCACAGCCATTGTTCTTGTTTCAGTTTCTATCGTTGAAAAAAAGCTATAGCTATAGTCGTCAATATCATTTTCTCGCTCGTACAAGCATTTCACTACTGAAGCTGTTGTAATCGTCATTTCACTTTTAGTATCTCAGTAGTTCATAGTGTTTCCCTACAGTCGCATGCTATTGCAAGAAGGAATAATCTTGTGATACTACCAAAACTAATTGCAAAATAATAGCAGTATAAAAATTCACATCAGAGCAAAATATGTCCAAAAGTTGTTATATCATGTATTGTTTCACATTCAGAATGCAGCAATTCAAAATGCACCGATAAAAAGGCAAACAGATACTTACAAAGAGAATATCGCAGCAATCAACTATAGTTACATTAAAGAAGACGGCCAATTACGTGATGATGATATAAACAATTTGTCAATACTACAACTACATGTACGTGCACGGGATTCAATCAACATCGAGATTAATATTTCAAATGATATAGCAAATAAGGAGAATTCCCATTTTGATCTAGGACAACCAAGAAGTACATCTTTGAAAGATGGAGGAAATGAACAAAAAGATACTTATCTGTGATTGTGATTACAAAACTTTGCAATTATACTTATCGTGATGTCTATGTATCTTACATGCAGATATACATTTTGTGTTACACGTTATTAACTAACAATGAGATAACTTTACTTATATTGCTTATTATTATGACCCCTTAGTGTTTCCCTATATGTAGTAGGTTATAATCACATGAGATATTTATAGATCAACATTTTTGGTTGAGGACCACACTTCGGCCTGGAATACTGTTTCTTTAACTAAATCAGGATAAATAATCAAGCATTGTGCTTTGTGTTCGAATGAAAATTCTTGTTCTTCTCATGTCGATAATACGTCTATTTCTTCATATTAATTCAGGCCATAATATTCATAATACTTACAAAAATCATTAAGGGTTTGTACACTTAATGTGCTTGAAACCAGATAAGTTAACTTAATTTTCTCTCCAAAATCTTTGGACTACAATATGTTTGGTATACCTGCACGCGCAGTACCTAGTGTAGCTCGGAAGTGTTTGCATTAAACTGCAGTAGTAAAGGTTAAACCGGCAAAAACAAGCAAACAAACAATACAAACACGATCTATATTCGAACATGTGGGCCTCGCTATTAACAGTGATTCTGTAAATTGTCACAACGGTCAGATTTTCTCTCTTGTTTAAACTGCAATAAATATCAATCAGTAAATGTGTGGATTGAAAAGCTTTGAAGAAGCTCACAGAGGTTCAATATCATAATACAACTCTGGAGTGAAATACGGGACATTTTCATGTCCAATCACTGAACACTCACATGAGGCAAATAACATGCATGCAACCTGACTTTTTAATCGAAACATCTTCGGCTAT
The DNA here is from genome assembly GCF_026571515.1 of Ruditapes philippinarum. Classification (NCBI taxonomy): domain Eukaryota; kingdom Metazoa; phylum Mollusca; class Bivalvia; order Venerida; family Veneridae; genus Ruditapes; species Ruditapes philippinarum. Next base: position 9,728 of record NW_026851666.1, read on the forward strand.
TATCTATAATAACCTCGGAAACAATACGGATTGAAAGTAGTTCTACCACGTGGTTTCAGATGGAAGTTTGCAATGTAAAAAGAATGTATATATTTGGCATCCAAAGGAAAAAAGTATGTTTCGGTAGAATTTGATTTAAAATATGTCTGACAACACTTTTTAATTGAAAAATGCCCACTGACGTACAAATTTAAGCAAATCAGACTTATTGTCAACAGGTTTGCATTTTGTACTTTCGGTTTCTACAACCATAATAATAAATATATAAATAATGTTTTGTTTGCTTTTGTATCTATTAATTCACCTATTTTAGGTGGACTTTTACTTGATATATTGGAAATAAACTTGTCAACAACTCCCAGCATAAATTTACTATTTGTTTACATGCGTAGGTTAGACCAAAACGCCGTAATCCGCTCTGTGTGTTCGAAGTCCTTATTCGAAGACTGACGGAAAGGGCCAAAAAGTTACGGCTTATATCAATAATATATTCCATTTCCGTTGTAAGTCCGGGCACGTTTTAAAGTTTTGTTATATGTACGATTCGTAATTTACATACACGATCAGAGTCATATTATGTTTCGATATCCATTATGACACAAGAGATAAACTGCAACGACTGTTTCATGATCAAACCGTTGGTATAAAACTTTAACAAGTAAATAGATTTTCCACAAGTTTTATGTTCATCCCATTTAATGCTAGATTTTTTCCGATCATGCTGTACAAAGGCATGTTTATCATATCCGGGGTTTATAAAAAACTTGCTAGAAATGTCTAAGCGTCTTTGTATTCTAACCCAGTCAAAAAAGTGTCAATTTTCATTGTTATGATTTATACTAGGAGGGGAAGCTACGTCCCTTTGTACGATTCAGAAAGCCTGACATTTCGAGTTATGTACATTGTTTATCAGTTAGTAATAGAAAGAGGGTATCTGACTTGTACAAGTGTTTTTTGATATTTTTCCTCTTATGTATCATAGGTAAAAATAAAAACACGCTCCCTGTGGTCACAATACAAAATCTCGGAAAATGACTCTGCTATCGTTATCCATTTCCAGTAAACATAAGAAAAGCCATTCAACGAACGTCCACCGACAGACAGTGCGGTTACTAATACATGCAATCCAGTTAACGCACTGTTCATGTATGGCTTGAGAATTTTCAATAGAAAGGTCTCTAAGCTATAATCGAAAAATGAGCGAAATACATTTTCTCTGGCAAACTTGTTATTTTTTAGCTCAACAGACTCTGGCATGTTTTCAAACGTAAACTTGCATCCTTCCAAAACAACAGTAAAAAATATATTCCCCTGGCTTCGCCTCTTGCCAGTGCTTAAGGCAACTTCGGAATCTTCCGACTGGAGACACTACTTTATCTAAAATTTTATCATTCTAATACTTATGTAAAACAAGTTTATTCAAATATTTAGCGTATTTGTATCTGAATTTTCTTCCTGCTTATCAGGCTGGTGTTTCTGTTAGTTTTACCCATGTCCGGAAATTTCACTTGTCATGGGGGTGCCAGAATGGTCGGGTGCTATGCAATGGCATGTATAATATGACTTAATTTTGCCGATTTGAATGAAGTGGTAATTTCAAAAGCTGTTGTAAGAAAAAGTTACAGTTATAATGTCATAAATGTCTATGGAAATTGTTTTATTTTTAGTTTTATTTAGTTGCGGTACGAATAGGAATATACATCTCTCGGGAACCCGCCCATGGACGGTAACTCGGCACTCGGCAAGCCTCGTTACCGCCCAATGACCGAATGTACCCTGAGGACACAAATTCCGATCTGAAGCGCAACATATAACAGATATTATTGTTCTCAATATTGAAATCACCACATATCTTATCATATACAAGTATATGCTTTAAGCGCGGGAAACCCGGGCACTGGCGGGCAAAGTGCCACGTGAATGTGCTGACGGATACGAATGGCATTGCACAATATAAGTGTAAATTATGGTTCATTTTTTAGAGTCTTTTGATTTCAATATTGAGAATAATAATATCTGGTATATGTTGCCGTTCAGATCGGAATATATGCCCCTTGGGTGGTAACGAGGCGAGCGACAGGGCGACATCGCAACAACACGCCGCACGACAACGCGTCGTTTGACATGATTCGATAGCAACATCGCGACAACCCGCCGCACATCAACGCGCCGTTTGGTGTGCTTCGTTAGCGACAGGACAAGACGATAGTACGACAACGCGCCGTTAAGAGCACAAAAGTGTTTCAAATCAACTTCTATAACATTCCATGTCAAAAAGTATGGTGGCTGGATCGCTTTTGTTTAAAGTGCCAAACAGCGTGTTGTTGGACTTTCGTCTTGTCGTCCTGTCGATAACGATGCACACCAAACGGCGCGTTGTCGTGTGGCGTGTTGTCACATTGTCGCTTGGCTCAAATCGAAGGACTGGGTTAAAAGCCAAGCGACAGGTGCTATATCGCGACAACTCGCCGCACGACAACATGCCATTTGGGTTTCAGGACGTCAAGACGACAGTGCGACAACGCGCCGTTTGGCGCGTTTCGCAAGCGACAAGACGAAAAGGCGATAACGATATAGGATGTATTGTCCCTATCGACAACGTAACGCGCAAAGTGTACCAAATCAAATAAAAGCCTAAAATTTAGTATCTTATTATTTAAATCCATCTGAATATTTGCTTGAACATTACGGTGGGATTTAAATTGGTTCTTCTTCATCATGCTGCTGCTGATGAAGAAGAAACTTTCGTTTAAGCGTGGATAAATATCAATTTTCCTACGTTTGCGCATCATCATATTCATTTAGTCTCATATTTGTCTGCGTCAGTCTTAGAGATCTATGACTGATGCTTTTGGCAGAAGTGACATACATAATGGTACATACGTTATTGTAAATAAGAATTAATGTCTGAAATATCCAGAAAAAGTCTTAAAAGCCCGTGATCTTATTTGGTACGATGGTGGACATTAACCCCCGTCGTCGGAACACACTGTACACATTCCGTATATACTACATGCATACGGTAAATAGCCTGGGTTCCCGAGGATGATTAGGAGACGGCCTAGTGAATTTTCGTATTCTTTGTTCCATAGTAAATCAGTCACATTTGAGGCAAAATTACCAATTCCACTGTTCCTGATGAATTATAATCTTTCTTCAACTTTAAACACCAACACTATCTTAGTCAAATGAGGCCAAAAATATAACATGTTAGCCATCAACTTTTTTCAGAAATCTTCATTTTGTTGTAACACTGTTTAAATTCTTCACTTTGAAAAATCTTGACTGCTGGAAGGCAATCGCAACTACTCGGTCCTTAATCTTCGGATAAGGACCTCGAACACTATAGTATGAATACACAGAACGGATGCGGCATTTCGGTCTAACCTACGCTAAGATACTAAACATGTAAACAAATAGTAATTTAATGATGGGAATTGTTGACAAGTTTATTTCCAATATAGGTAGTTAAAGTCCATCTAAAATAAGTGAATTCATAGGTACAAAAGCAAACAATACATATATTCTTTATATATTTATTGTTATGATTGTAGAAACCGAAAGTACAAAAAAAAACCTGTTGACATTTAGTCGGATTTGTTTAAAATTGAACATCAGTGGGCATATTTAAATTACAAACTGTTGTCAGACATATTTTCAAGCAAAAGAGTACCGGAACAGACATTCGTTTTACATTATCTCTGTTATGTTTCCATCTGAAACCACGTGGTAGAAATACTTTCAATCCGTATTGTTTCCGAGGTTATTATAGATAATAGCCGCGGCAGTTCCGAATGTGCTGGTGGGTATTACGTTTTTAATCCTTCCGCCAACAAATGAGTTCCTGGAGAATACACAAAATAACTTTTAAAGTCATCCTATAATACACAAAACTACACACATGCAATAAATACACTTTAATTATGATCAATCAAACTAGAGAGAACTTAAACTGAGCCACTTCAAAAATTTAGAGAACTACTTTCTAGCGGGTTGGGTGTCATTCCGTACCGGGATGAGACTGGCCACGTTACTACGTTAAGGCTGAATGTTCTCTCATTCTTTCAGACCCTTTTAGCGAAAATCTATAAATTTATAGATAAAATTAATCTGTTTTATAATATTATTTCTTATTTATAAAAGGTTCAAACTCTATCAACTTTATGTCACTTAATGACCAGTCATGACGGAATTTTTATGCCAACTATATATATATATAAATAAATTAACCATATATATATATATATGTTATACTTATCATTTGTTCGTTTTAAGTGAATATGTTGGAAAAAATAATATAGTAATATAATCTCCGATAGATTTACGGTACATTGCGTGAGATGTACACAGTAAGATGATATTTAAGTTATTGTACGTATTACAGGGCAATACGGTAAACTTCTAAATGCCCTATAAGTGTTGTAAGATCGAGACTTCGATGGCCCAAGTTTTTCATACATTAATATTTTCAACATTATTGAAGTTTTTTAAATTGTTTTGCTTTTGTTTTGGTAAAATCCATACACTTTTTAAAAAACATGGTTTAGGAATCAATATTTAAATTTCATTCGGATTAAATTCAATAAATGTCATTTCAATGCCGCACAACACAAAACAAATCGATACAAGACAGTGTTTTTAAGTTGCTTCATATCAGTAAGGACAATTATGCAAGCTCTCGGCTTTTTCCATTAAAATGTAAAGAAAGAGCAGGTAAAAGAACAATGGCTCCGATCGAACCGCAGACCACTCACATATCGGGCAATCACTTAACTGGCTGTGCTATTGCAGATGTGACAAAGCTTATGCATTAAGCTGGCATGACTTTTCTATACTCCATACTAATTCTCGTAATCTACAGGGACAAAACCGAAGTAGGATCGAATATTAAGATGAGTGGTATAATGTATTCTTAATGTACAGGTCAATAAAATCAGACTATAGCATTGTCTAATTTCCAAACATTTAAGTCATTGTAATTGTTTTTGTTAATATCAATTATATACTACATTTATAAATTTGTATTTTCAAAAGTTACATACGAGATGGCAAATTGAGCTAGAGTTGTTTTTCTTTCTTTTCCTGCAAAAATGATAATTACATAAGAATGCGTTACCATGTTTGTATCCGCCCATTTACACACGCTACAAACTTTTTCGTTTAAATATTAAACCTATGCAGATATCAAGTTTAACGCTTAAGGATCTTGTTTCTTTCTATCCTTTGTGTTGTACATTACGCGCTTATTACAGCGTATGCTATAATCTAAGTTGACAAATCTTATCGGTATTTACAGGGTTTTTTTTTTTCTATAAATATTTGTGTGATCTCGCGTTAGCTTACATGTGCAAAACACGTGTTTAAATTTCAAATATTTAATAGGTCGGATTAAAAACTATCTAAAAGCGAAACTAGGAAGTATATATGAAAATGTGCAACAATTGTTGAACTATATAATGATTAGATATTCTTCAAATACTGGCTCATGTTCGTGCCAGCGTATTAATTCGAGTGTAGAGGATTATCTTCGATGTGCCCCGTGCCCTCCTCCGATGATGTCCTTGGAGGATTTCCTTGACCACGCGAAACAAAAGTTATTAATAAGGAAGGACGCGTGTATAATAAGCAACAGATGCTTCAACAACAAGACTGCACTTGCTATCCATTGTCAACCATCTGTGTTTGACTGCCCTGAAGTTACTACAATACCCGTTGACACGCATGAAAATTTGTCTTCTTCCCTGGGTGCAATTGGTATATTTGTACTAGTACTAGTACATGCACTAATAACAATCGCCGCCACATTGTGGACATATTTTTTATGGTAAGTTCAAACATTTCTTGTATATCCTATCTTGTTATGTATAAGAATCGCTTTGAAAAAACATAACCATTTAATATTATGTGAGATGTAATTGGACTCCCCTGATAATGAGGAATTTCCCAAAATCTAGTTTCATTTTCGTTTAATGAATGTCGTCACGTTGGTATACTGTGATTTACTTTTTTCTTATCTTATTTCAGGGTGAGACGAAAAAATAAGGAGGTAAGGTTTCAAGTTTATTGATAAACCAACTTCTTACATTAATTTAAGATATACGGAAACGTTTAAGGGTCAGTATGTGTAAGTCGACTGACTTTAGACATTTTAACATAAATCAATTTACTTTTTTCACAAAGATTAAATAAACGTTATTTCGCTGAACCTTTTAATCGATATGGTTGATGTTTTTGTCTAGGCGAAAAGGTATCTTTTCGTCTTTTGTAAAATATTTGTCTTTTTTGACAAAAATTCGCCTAGACAATAAACTAAGTATTTTGAAAAAAAGTGACTTAGAATAACAAATATGGTATAATCTTTAAGAACAACATGAATTCATTTCTGTTAAAAACATCTAATCAAATCGAACATAAATTAGCCGCCTTACACCTAAAAATCGCACTAAAATGTTGATAACTTTAAATATTTACAACGAATGTTTATCTTTATGCAGTATACTAATACATTATGCCACTATAAAATAACAATTGAAAATTGTATTTGTCAAATCATATAGTAGTTGTATAATTTCAAATAAAATTAAAAATGATCAGGCCTTTTTTCCTCTATCCCACGGGTCCGATTATGGATCCCATAACCCATCAAAAAAAAATCCCAGTTTAGAAGACGGCAATTTAAAAGAAAAAGTACCGCATTTTCAATTTTGGTGTCGCGAAATAGCGTTTCGGAATATATTTATGTGATAAAACAGGATTTTTCATTGATATCAGTTTTACATTAAAAAATTTTGTACACATTTTAGCCTGTCCTTGTATTTTTGATAAGACAGAAAAAGCTGAACAGTTTAAGTAAGATTTGTTTTGATTTATTTTATCAATTGTTACATCTTTAATGCTAGCATATTTTCACAATTAAGCAAATTTCACGATTATTTTTTTCCCAAACTGGAAAATTTTACGACACAAATTTCCCAAATTTGCCATGTGGCGTTTTCCCAAAAGAGAAAAAAAGGCCTGATGATAGAAATGTGTGTATGTCTAAAATGATTTAATCCTGAAATTTGTTTTGCACAAATAAAACAACATATTAGAAAATATTTTTTCGTTGTATTATAAAATGTAAAAATGCTGACATTTTATTGAAGTTTCCTAAGAATCAGAGTCCTGTTATTGTCTTTGCAGGGTAAATCGAGAGATATATTACCAATATTCAGACACTGTATGAAAAAACAACGGTCAAAAACATCGCAGGAGGGCATTGAAATACCACTTAGAGAGGTATATGCCGATAAGCTGGAAAAAGCTTGGGTTTATTTCTATTTTTGAAATTTGTTGCTAAAGCTACAGTCTCACTTACATCCCGGTAAAGCCCCGGTAGACGTCCGGGTTGATCGGGGAACGACCGGGGTACGACCGGGACCAATCGGAGTACATCTATAACTCTGCCGGAAAGATCCGGAAAGATCCCGCATTCGACCGCGTATGGAATAAAATATTTAATATCACCGGGGTGGTCCGAGATGATCCGGGCAGTATAGATTTGCCGGCTTCATCCTTAGCTCTGCCGGGAACGATCGGGTTTACACCGGGGAAACACCGTAGCGCTGCCGGCACAAACCAGGGATGACCTATGGGCATGATATAGCCGGTAGAGCTACGGTAGAGCCCCGTAGAATGATGGCAGAGCCCCGGTGAAGGCCGACAGAGCCAAGGTGAATGCCGGCAGAGCCCCGAAGGATGCCGGCAGAGTCCCGGAGGATGACGATGGAGCTACGGTTGATCCCGGTAGAGTCCCAGTAAAGCGCGTTCATTTCAAAAGAATCAAGACAATTTGCGATGATTTCACTTGTTTGTATTTAAACCCTTCCTATTTCCAATTTATCCAGTCTTTTCAGAAAATCATCATGAATTACTGTTCTGGAACAAAAGATATAATATTAAATAAAATTATGTATCAATGTAATAATGTTAGCGCGTTTTCAATCCACCGGAGCTCTACCTGGGTCAACCGGGGCTCTTTCAGCGTCATCCGGGAACGACCGGGGAAGCACTGGCATGAACCATAGCTTCATCTAGGCTCTGCCTGGATGGTCCGGAGCGCATCCTGGGTGGTTAGTTGGGAATTACCGTAGTTCTGCCGGGGTAAGTGTGATCGCAACAATAATTTCACCCCGGATCGTCCCGGATCATCCCAGTAACTTACCGGGGTGGTCCTGGGCTCTGCCGGGAGTAAGTGAGCCCGCAGCTTAAGGAAGATGTGGAAAATTGTCGTCATACTTCGTTTATTACCTACAATTTCTAAAATACAGTAAAATGAATGACACATTTACGGTGGTACAGAGGTGACATATGTGTTTTTATTTATCTCTTGCTACGAGTTACCATGTCGTGCGCACTAGTTTCTATGTCGTGCGCACGAGATAATTAAGTCGTGCGCACGAGTTACTATTTCGTCTGCACGAAGTATTATGTCGTGAGCATGATAATAGTTAAGTGATGTGTCCGAGTCACTGGTTCGTGCGTTTGAAATAATTAAGGCATGAGCAAGAGTTATTATGTCGTGTGCACGAGTTACTCTTTCCTGCACAAGAGTCACTATATCGTGCGCACTAGTAACTATGTCGTGTACACTGTTGACTATGTCATGGCACGAAATATTTTAGTCGTGCGCATAAGTAATAACTTACTTATGCGCACAAGTTACTAAGTAGAGTTAATTTAGTCGTGTGCACGAGTAAATCTGTGGTGCGAACGAAATCATTTAGTCGTACGCACAGTATAATTAACCATATTACACTACACTTAAAATATCTTATAAGTGTGCATGTATAAATATCATATTATTATCATATGAGTTAATTAATATTGACCCTATCATGCTGAAATTTTCAATATATTCAGTTGAGAGTCATGGTATGATATTCCATTTATTTAAATTAATTTCATTACAAACTAAATTCAACACACATGCCCAATAAATGTGAGTTTGCGTTAAAAGTAAATGTCGAAAAATTATTACATATTTTATTAATGAATGCTTACGTTGACTTTAATAACATCATGACAGGTTGATTTATCGTTGTACATTTAATTTTGGGGTAGATTTTAGGCTGGTTACTTGGCGATTGTCTGTCGCAATCCACAGGGAAGTTCATGTAATATGTTGGTTCCCTTCTTCAAAGCGCGGCGCATTTGAATACGGCAAAGCCATTTTGAATTTTTGTCGGAAAGATTTTGTAAATGGAGTAAAACGGTGGTAATGTTGATGTTTATTTCGCCTGTTGCGTTGTTTATATTGATGTTGAAGTTCAAAATTGGATAAAAGGATTATGTGAAAATATAGGAAATGGAATAAAAAAAACATGGTGATTTTGTGGGTAGGTGTGCAGACTTTTTTCCGGCAAACATTTTTATCTTGTGTAATATGAAATTAGGCAAAGCCTATCAACTGGAAAGCCGGTTAAAATAATCGTTCATTTTTATTTCATACTTTCCGTTTTAAAAGTATCATTCGGTATTTATGCACTGCTTCCGTTTATTGTTTCGGATCTACGGAGAAGTGGCGACATATGGGATTCACTTCTCGTCGTCTGTCAGTCCGTCTGTCCGGCTGTCAAAAAATCTTGTACGAACTACTTTTCCTAAACTAGTAGTGCAATTTCATCCAAACTTTACAGGAATGATCAGTAATAAGTCTAGTTGTGCCTATCGTCAGTATTTTCCAGTTCAATGATTTTTATCTAGAGCTATGGATCTTTAATAATTTCTTAAGGTTTGTCTGGACTACTCTTCTTATACCACTGACACTTTACATGATTGATCTGACGCATATTGCACGGGTTTTCCGGTTGAATAATTTTGGCCGATTTATGGCCCTTGAATAAAAAGGTGTTTTTTTGTATATTGCCAGATACACAAAAGCTTGTCCGGTCTACTTCTCAAACACTACTGGTGCATTTCCATTAAAACTTTACAGGAATGATCAGTACGAAGTCTACTTGTGCATATCATCGGCTTTATACGGTTCAGTTTATTTTGTCGGAGTTATGGCCCTTTGATTTTTTTTCGGACTACTCCTCTTACACCACTAATGCAATTTCAATGAAACATTACAGAATTGATTGGTAGGTCAAGTACTTGCGCATATTACATGGGTTTTCCGCTTAAATGATTTTTGGCCCAGTTATAGCTCTTGAATGAAAAGGGTATTAACATCATAAAGTTTGACCGGACTACTCCTCTTATACCACTAATGCAATTTCAATGAAACTTTACAGGATTGATTGGTATATCAAGTACACAAGGTTTTCGCTTGAATTATTTTTGGCTAAGTAAATGCCTTTGTTTTGTGTTGTCAGCTACTTGTTTGGACTACTCTTCAGAAACCATTTTCATCAAAACTTTACAGAATAATCAATAATATGTGTAGTTGTGCAACTCATTAACATTTTTCGATATAATGATTATTGTAAGTAATGTAATGAGTAATGTCCCTTTCATGATTTTAATTTTTAAAATTTGTTCGGACTACTCTTAATTGAAATTTTACTGGATTGATCGGTAGCTCAAGTACTTGCACATAATACACGGGGTGTCCGGTTGAAGAATTTTCAGCCGAGTTAGGGGCCTGGAATTAAAAATGTGTTTTGCCCTGTTAATGATTTTTGAGTAGCTGCAACATGCGATTGGCTATCATGAAGCGACAAGTGTCACCACATATGGTCATTGTTCTGGTTCCCTGTCTTATCATGGTTCCCATCATAATTTTATCGTTATCTTTTTAATCGAAAAGTTGCGATTGGTCTATTATCGGAATACTACGTCGTTTATAGTGATGTTCCGATTGTCGCAAGTCGCTGATAATCAGTTACTGTTATGTAAAGCGACAATAATCGATTCACAACAATTTGTTCCGCGATGTCGTCGAAAATGTTTAAAGTATCGAAGGGAAATAATTCTGACGGTAATTTTCTTTTAGGAACACCTCCCTGATCGCAAAAAAAATTATCTCAGAGACAATTTGGAGTTGAATAGGATCAATACGTGATGTAAACAATAGTAATACAAGTAAAATTGTTTCCTGCGGTGAACATTTTAATGATACAAAGATATTTCATTTAACTATTTTCAACATTATTGGGGGGATAAATAAACGTTTTTATCAGGAATATAGTTGACAATAATCGATCAATATAGAAAAAGGTCTTTGGAAACAGGTGACCGTTCAAGACCGGTAAAGGTCGAACATAAAACAATTATTTCTTTTTACGAAAATGATTAAATAGGCAAAAAATAAATAAAGTAAACAAACAAGTTTACGCAGAAAATATCTCTATTTATTATGGCAGATGCCACTACGAATATTTTAATTTTGTAGATTTCAGTTTAAACAATTTATTGTTTGTAAAATTTGAGATAGATATTAAAGAAACATTGATAACTTTCAAACACATCATTCAAGTTTTTCCACTTTAAACGGTAAAATAATTATTATAATTAGAAATATCACGTAACAGTTTTTTGTTCTCAATTAGGTATAATTCGGACTTATTCCCTACAGATAAATCCGTAACGTACCGGCAAACGGTATTTAGCTGAGTTTTCGAAAAGGTCAATTAACCAATCATATACGGTTTACAGATCACATGCTCCTCCATGTACCGAAAACAGGTCACGTGCTCCTCCATGCCTCAAAAGTTAAACGCGTACCAATACCCTGCGGTCTCCAGACCGCAGGGAATAATGTGATGTGAATGTTATTATTTGACATCCATTGGAAAATTAAATCTATTTCGTAAAATTATAACTATATAGGGTTAAAACTGTGTTGAAAAGTGCTAAATGAAGTTCATGTTACTGAATATAATCAAGTGCATTGGAAAGAAATGTTTCTTCCCTTTTTCTTTTTAACACGACTTTAATCGGAAAGTTATCGATTATGTCCCATCCGATTGAACCGATGATCGATTGGGACAAATTTCATCCGATTTCCATCACTAGTCGTTTATCATTGCGTTAGGGCACCCAGAAAGAAATGACAATGACAATTTCGCTGATATGTATAGAATTCTGCATATCTATCTGTTTATGCTCCCATAAGGGTGAGTATATAGTCGCCGCTTTGTTCGTCCGTCCGCCTGCTGCCTGTCCGTCTGTCCGCTATTCGTGTCCGGGACATAACTTTGCAACTACTTTGAACTTTGTCCGGGATAACACTCTCACTCTAAAACTATAAGAGATGTCAACATCAAACTGTGTATGTAGATAGATATCATTGGGTAGAAATGTAGTGCAGAAGAACCATAACTCTGCCTTGCCTAATTTTGGAGTAATTGCCCTTTTTTCATTTTTACTCTTTGAACTTTGTCCGGGACATAACTCTAAAACTATAAGAGATATCAACATGAAACGTTGTAGGTAGACGTGTCTCATCGGGTAGAAGTGCAGTACAAAAGAATTATAACTTTGCCTTGCCTAATTTTGGAGTTATTTCCCTTTGTTCATTTTATATTTTAACTTTTTCCAGAACATAACTATTAGTATAAGATGCCCCTCACCTCTGTGGGTTCGAATCCCGACAGGGACTTTGGATTCTTTCATGTGAGGAAGCTATCCAGCTAGCTTACGGAACGTCGGTGGTTCTACTCAGGTGCCCGTTCGTGCCTGAAATAATGCACGGAAGGGCACCTGAGGTCTTCCTCCACCAGTAAAGCTGGAACGTCGCGATATGACCTATACTGTGTCGATGTGACGTAAAACCCAAAACAAACAAAAATTAGTATAAGAGATATCAACAGAAAACTCTGTAGGTAGATAGATCTCAATGGGTAGAAGTGCATTACCAAAGAACCATAACTATGCCTTAGCTACTTTAGAGTTGTTGCTCTTTGTCCATTTTAACTTTGAATTTTGTCCGGGACAAGCTCTGAAACCATAATCACACCGTACAATCAATATGACAGACAGCCGTTCAACCGTCGATAGCCGTCGTCTGTACCGGTATATACATGTCGGCGCAGAAAACACAATTGACGGACGTTAATTTGAAAATTATTGAGAGTAGATGGATTTCGTAAGCATGAGGTCTATTACAAAGTATTATGAATTTATGAATATTTTAAATGAACAAAAAAGTTTCACTCTTTCCCAGTTACTGTAGCACAAAAGCTCTGAAAATTGTTTCTTTGAACGGCTTTCAGCGTTATTCATTCTTGCTGATGAATGGATGTCGATGTTATCATTAAAAAGAGGCGGACGGGTGATGACGTTACTCAAAGTTTGACAACACTCAAACATAAATACCTTATAACTTTAACAGAGAAGCATTTTTGAAGGTATAGTTTAGAATATTTAATGACGAAATGTTGATGTTTACGAATCGTATGATAAAAGGATTTATTATCGTAAGAAAATATGTGTTTTTTTACTTTAAAAAAAATGCCGCATATCATCGAAAAGTGTGGTTATTTTCAGTCAGACACAACTCTGACACTGCAAGAGGTATACTTTCTGTGTCCAAAACCTATTCGGAGAGCATCGCCCGGCTCAACCGGCTTTTGTTTTCGTTTTTCTCTTTTTTTTTCTTTTTAGATATACACGTGAAATCTATAGTCGGGCAAGCCAAAGCCCGGGCCGCTTTGCGTATTATTATAGACGTTGAAATATTTTTTTCAAAACGGCTTATTTCAAGTTTTTTTTATATACATATAAATATTTATGATAAGTTCATGTGCTGGGATTGACAAATATACAAATATAATAAATTATTTGGATTTTAAAGACTCCACACCCCAAGTGTCTGTGCCACAAACCATCGCCAACGAATATGCAAAAATTGTCCCTTAGTGAATAAATCTACCCCGATATATTGAAACAATTGGGTCCTATCCATGCGACAACATAAGTGTGTATATATGCCACTGTGACATGCAGATGAAGTAAGTGCATTGTCCTATGGCTCATTTCTATAGGCAATATCAGTCTACAATTAAAGGTATTCACTTGTATTCTAATACATGTCTTGTACGACATTGTAACTAATGCTCTTAACATAGAAACTCGTGCTCTTGACAAAGTAACTCGTGCGCACGACTTTGATTATCTCGTGCACCCGTGCGCTCGACTTAATTCTCTCGCTAGAAGGACATAATAACCCGAGCACGACTTAATGACACGCGCGCGCATCACTCCTGCGCACAACATGGTAAGTCGTGCGCTCGTCGACGTAGTAACTCCTGCGCACGACATATGGTAACTCGTGCTCACGACTTAATCATCCAATGCATACAACTTAGTAACTCATGCTTTAATGCAGAAAGGCAATATCCTGGAGTTTGTATTTGGATTAAATTGGCACTCTCAGATTGCTTCCGTTTTCAGAAAAAAAAATAAACACTTTAATTGTCCCTTTTAAACGCATACTAGTATTATAAAACATTAAGGTTACCTTCTTTAGGTTTGTTCAGAAGACTAAATTGACTTATTTTTACAGACCAATGTTAATACAAATGTCTCATAGCGCAATGTTTTTATTAAAACTAATAAACAACACAGCACTGTTGTACCACATAGTAACGGGACCGCTTTCGTAACAGGTGTTACAAATCATACAAATGTGTAATGGAAATGAAGCATATTTTTATTATATATTTCTTTTTGCAACGGATTTGTTCGATGCCAATTTTTGATGTGCCATAGAGTTACATTCGTAACAGGCCACTTTTAATGCAAAATGGAGCAAACAGTATACTTTCATTACTAAATCACATTTGTAATACTTAGTCTGTACTGTACAGAATCGTCCTGGTGCCAATTTAACATGTTCTATAAAAAAAGATAACTCCTACTTAAGACTTTATAACTCCTACGTAGGATAAAAAAAACCTAATTAGGAGTTTTAAAGTCCTACGTAGGAGTTTAAAAGTCCTACGTAGGAGTTTATAACTCTTTATAAGTGTTCCTCTACGTAAGAGTTATAAAGTCCTACGTAGCAGTTATAAACTCCTAATTAGGCTTTTTTATCTTCTACGTAGGAGTTATAAAGTCCTACGTAGGAGTTATAAACTCCTACGTAGGAGTTATAAAAACCTACGTAGGACTTTATAAGTCCTATGTAGGGGTTACAAACTCCTAATTAGGCTTTTTAATCTACTACGTAGGAGTTATAAAGTCCTACATCGGACTTACACTCCTAATAAGGCTAATAATAAAAACCTACGTAGGACTTTATAAGTCCTATGTAGGGGTTACAAACTCCTAATTAGGCTTTTTAATCTACTACGTAGGAGTTATAAAGTCCTACATAGGACTTATAAACTCCTACGTAGGAGTTATAAAAACCTACGTAGGACTTTATAAGTCCTACGTAGCACTTTATAAGTCGTACGTAGGAGTAAAAAAAACTCCTAATTAGGCTTTTTTATCTCCTACGTAGGAGTTTATTTTTAATAGAATTTTATGAATTGGCACCAGGACGCTTCCGTACTACGGAAGCGTCCTGGTGCCAATTTAACATGTTCTATAATAAAAGATAACTCCTACGTAGGAGATAAAAAAGCCTAATTAAGAGTTTATAACTCCTACGTAGGACTTTATAAGTCCTACGTAGGATTTTTTAAGTCCTACCTAGGACTTTTAAACTCCTACGTAGGACTTTGTAACTCCTACGTAGGACTTTATAAGCCCTGGGTAGAAGATAAAAAAGCCTTATTAGGAGTTTAAAACTCCTACGTAGGACTTTTTAACTCCAATGTTAGACTTAGTAACTCCTACGTAGGACTTTATAACTCCTAAGTAGGACTTTATAACTCCTACGTAGGACTTTGTAACTCCTACGTAGGACTTTTTAACTCCTACGTAAGACTTAGTAACTCCTATGTAGGACTTTATAACTCCTAAGTAGGACTTTATAACTCCTACGTAGGACTTTTTAACTCCTACGTAGGAGATATAAAGCCTAATTAGGAGTTTATACCTACGTAGAAAAACACTTACAAAGTCCTACGTTGGAGGAATAAACTCCTAATTAGGCTTTTTTATCTCCTACGTAGGAGTTATAAAGTCCTACGTAGGAGTTACAAAGTCCTACGTAGGAGTTATAAAGTCCAACTTAGGAGTTAAAAAGTCCTACGTAGGAGTTACTAAGTCTAACGTAGGAGTTAAAAAGTCCTATGTAGGGGTTTTAAACTCCTAATTAGGCTTTTTTATCTCCTACGTAGGGCTTATAAAGTCCTACATTGGAGTTACAAAGTAGGACTTTGCAACTCCTACGTAGGACTTTTTAACTCCTACTTAGGAGATAAAAAAGCCTAATTTGGAGTTTATTACTCCTACGTAGGAGTTTGTAAGTCCTACGTAGGACTTTATTAGTCCTACTTAGGACTTTATAACTCCTACGTAGAAGATATAAAAATCTAATTAGGAGTTTTAAAGTCCTACGTAGGACTTACAAACTCCTACGTAGGACTTTATAACTCTTACGTAGGACTTTATAACTCCTACGTAGGTGTTAAAAAGCCTTATTAGGAGTTTATTACTCCAACGTAGGACTTCATAAGTCCTACCTAGGACTTTATGACTCCTATGTAGGACTTTATTACTCCTACATAGGAAATAAAAAAAACCTAATTAGTAGTTTTAAAGTCCTACGTAGGAGATTAAAAATCCTACGTAGGAATTATAAACTCCTACGTAGGGCTTTATAAGTGTTCCTCAACGTAGGTGTTATAAAGTCCTACGTAGATGTTATAAATTCCTAATTAAGCTTTTTAACTCCTACGTAGGAGTTATCAAGTCCTACGTAGGACTTATAAAGTCCTACGTAGGAGTTATAAAGTCCTACGTAGGACTTATAAAGTCCTACGTAGGAGTTATAAACTCCTAATAAGGCTTTTTTAACTCCTACGTAGGAGTTATAAAGTCCTACGTAGGAGTTTGTAAGTCCTACGTAGGACTTTAAAACTCCTAATTAGGTTTTTATATCTCCTACGTAGGAGTTATAAACTCCTACGTAGGACTAATAAAGTCCTACGTAGGACTTACAAACTCCTACGTAACTCCTTTGTAACTCCTACGTAGGACTTTATAAGCCCTGGGTAGAAGATAAAAAAGCCTTATTAGGAGTTTAAAACTCCTACGTAGGACTTTTTAACTCCTACGTTAGACTTAGTAACTCCTACGTAGGACTTTATAACTCCTTAGTAGGACTTTATAACTCCTACGTAGGACTTTGTAACTCCTACGTAGGACTTTTTAACTCCTACGTAAGACTTAGTAACTCCTACGTAGGACTTTATAACTCCTAAGTAGGACTTTATAACTCCTACGTAGGACTTTGTAACTCCTACGTTGGAGATATAAAGCCTAATTAGGAGTTTATACCTACGTAGAAGAACACTTACAAAGTCCTACGTAGGAGAAATAAACTCCTAATTAGGTTTTTTTATCTCCTACGTAGGAGTTATAAAGTCCTACGTAGGAGTTACAAAGTCCTACGTAGGAGTTATAAAGTCCTACTTAGGAGTTAAAAAGTCCTACGTAGGAGTTACTAAGTCTAACGTAGGAGTTAAAAAGTCCTATGTAGGGGTTTTAAACTCCTAATTAGGCTTTTTTATCTCCTACGTAGGGCTTATAAAGTCCTACATTGGAGTTACAAACTAGGACTTTGCAACTCCTTCGTAGGACTTTTTAACTCCTACTTAGGAGATAAAAAAGCCTAATTTGGAGTTTATAACTCCTACGTAGGAGTTTGTAAGTCCAACGTAGGACTTTATTAGTCCTACTTAGGACTTTATAACTCCTACGTAGAAGATATAAAAATCTAATTAGGAGTTTTAAAGTCCTACGTAGGACTTACAAACACCTACGTAGGACTTTATAACTCTTACGTAGGACTTTATAACTCCTACGTAGGTGTTAAAAAGCCTAATTAGGAGTTTATTACTCCAACGTAGGACTTTATAAGTCCTACCTAGGACTTTATGACTCCTATGTAGGACTTTATTACTCCTACATAGGAAATAAAAAAAACCTAATTAGTAGTTTTAAAGTCCTACGTAGGAGATTAAAAATCCTACGTAGGAATTATAAACTCCTACGTAGGGCTTTATAAGTGTTCCTCAACGTAGGTGTTATAAAGTAATACGTAGAAGTTATAAATTCCTAATTAAGCTTTTTAACTCCTACGTAGGAGTTATAAAGTCCTACGTAGGACTTATAAAGTCCTACGTAGGAGTTATAAACTCCTATTAAGGCTTTTTAACTCCTACGTAGGAGTTATAAAGTCCTACGTAGGAGTTTGTAAGTCCTACGTAGGACTTTAAAACTCCTAATTAGGTTTTTATATCTCCTACGTAGGAGTTATAAAGTCCTACGTAGGACTAATAAAGTCCTACGTAGGACTTACAAACTCCTACGTAGGAGTTATAAACTCCTAATTAGGCTTTTTTATCTCCTACGTAGGAGTTATAAAGTCACTACGTAGTTATAAAGTCCTATGTAGGAGTTATTTTTTTATAGAACATGTTAAATTGGCACCAGGACGCTTCCGTAACTAATAAATTGATGAGTACTGTTGTTGATTTTTTCATTTTTTTATTATTATTGTGTTAGATTATTACTTTTAATTCTTCTTTGCTATTAACTTTTACATTTTCGCCAGAAAACAGTTTACCAGGGATCAGAACGTCCATCAAGTGAATCCTCGTCGGAAGAAAGAAAACAACTTTTAAAACCTAAAGAAGAAAGTAAACAACCTTTGACACATACTGCAGAAAGTGTAAAGCTATTATCAAAACATACGGTAGAAAAGGGGCAAGTCTTAAAACCTACCAAAGAGATAGGAAAAAGTGAAGGAAGTGGAAATTTTTCAGCTTTTACAAAAGGAAGCTTGCCTTTGCGCAAAGGAGAAGGACTATTTCCAAAAGTTACAGGATGGCTACGTAAACAGATTACAGAAGAAAGAAGAGAGATTTCCAAACCTGCAATAAGCGATTTAGATAGTGAAACATCTTTTGAAGACATTCGTGGGGATAAATATGAAAAAAAAGATAATCAAGATGAAGATTCGAAAACAAGTGAAAAAAGTGTAGCGGACATTCTAGGGGATAAACATGAAGAAAAAGATAATCAAAATGAAGATACGCCATCAAGTAAAACGTGTATAGTGGATATTCATGGGCACAAATATGAAGAAAAAGATAATCAGAATAAAGATACGCCATCAAGTAAAACGTGTATAGTGGATATTCATGGGGATAAATATGAAGAAAAAGATAATCAAAACGAAGATACGCCAACGAGTGAAACGTGTGTAGTGGACATTCGTGGGGATACGTATGAAGAAAAAGATAATCAAAATGAAGATTCGCCAACAAGTGAAAAAAGTGTAGTGGTTATTCCTGGGGATAAACATGTAGAAGATGAGCTAGCTGATGATTTACCAACAAGTGAAGGAAGTTTAATGGACATTCCTGGGGATAAATATGAAGAAGAAGATAATCAATCTGAAGATTCGCCAACAAGTGAAAAAAGTGTAGTGGATATTCCTGGGGATAAACATGTAAATGATTATCAGTATGAAGATCCGCCAACACGTGAAAAAAGTGTAGTGGACAGTCCTGGTGATAAACATGTAGAAGATAATCATAGTGAAGATTCGCCAACAAGTGACAAAAGTGAAGTTGACATTCCTGGGGATAAATATGAAAAAGAAGATAATCAAGAAGAAGATTCGCTAACAAGTGAAAAAAGTGTAGTAGACATCCCTGGGGATAATCATGTAAAAGATAATCAAGGTGAAGATTCGCAAACAAGTGAAAACAATGAAGTGGACATTCATGTGGATAAACATGTAGAAAATAATCAGGATGAAGATTTGGCAACAAGTGCTTTGAAACTTGATGAAGACGAAGACGACGAGAATTTTTTTTCTTGTAGCGATGATGATGATGATAATAATAAAAATGATGATAATGATGATAATAATAAGGTGTATTTTTAGATTAATTTTTCATAATGATCACAGGAACTTGACATTTAATCAATAGATCACAAAATATACGTATATTAGTGATATAGCCCTTATCTTTTGTATATTTATATTTTGTGATGTCAAGTTCCTGTGTTAGGATCCATAAAATAAGTACGTTTTCATATGTTCAGATATTTGTATAGGAATGTTATTAAATAGATTATTAGATAATTACCAAACGAGTTTGTCATTTTGCCATGGATTCATAATTTTCAAACAAAATGCTATCATTTCTGTTTCTCGGAAGCCTTGTATTGAGTTCTGACACATTGCCTTGTGTACCTCTACAACGCTGATCTTAATTACGCAAATTGGATCAATATTTGGTTTTCCTGAAGGTCATTTAGCTTATTATTAAATTTTTATAATACTGCGCGTTTGTAACGTCGCTCGTGACGATCTTAAAGTGAAAGTTTGCGGTAATGTGAATTCGTCTTAAGTCTTATTGTGTGAAACTACAATGGTCAGAGCGAAAAGAGGTTTAATGAATGTATAAAAACGGTGCTGTATGAAAATGCATAAAAATTCGCGGGGCGAAGTTTTATTTAATTAACTAATTAACGTTTGTTTTCACTCCGCGCCCAGCTGATCTCGCTTCCCGCCACTGCGGGGTGACGTTTTGTTTATTTAACTACACCCGAGCCCGAGCTTATAAACGTGTTTTCGCCCCGCCCCCTGCAATTTTACTTGTTAATTCTCGACTTTACGCTTGGCGGGATGGCGGGGCGAAAACACGCTAATTAGATAAGTTTTATCTATTAAACTTCGCCCCGTACCCTCGCTAATTAGCGAGTTTTTGCTTCGCTCCGCGCCCGCCGTTTTATTTCTTAAATCGCGCTCCTGCGGGGCGACGTTTTATTTATTAAACTTTGCCCCACGCCCACGCTTAAATGCATGTTTTTGCTCTGCACCCCCGCCATTTCAACTTGTAAACTTTCGACGTTTCGCTTGGAGGGATCGCGGGGCGAAACCACGAATGGCACAAATCATCCACCATATTGTACAGTTTGTACAAGCGCCTTATCTGGTTAAAATCTGTTTAGTAATAGCAAAGATATTGAAATAGAAAACCTGTCTCCAGATGAACAAAAATATTTCAAGAAAATAAAACATTACAAAAATGTACAAAGATTCTAAGTAAAAAGATTCAAGATAAAAGTAATAACTGACATGCTATGTGCGATTAATGACTAGTTATAGCATTTATCACCATATTTCTACTGCGTACCTAACGCAGAAAGGGATATTTTTTGCATGTTTTGACCTCTTTTTTGTAATTTACGTAAATGACCTTGTCCACTTACATGTCGATCTTTAACTTTAAAATACATTTCAAATTTCCATGAAAATTAGAGTGTGCATGGAGGTATGCTGCTTTTATAAGTTATATAAACATTTTTTGCCGAAAATCAAGCAAATATATCATTCCATATTCTTTAATAGATTTGTTTTGGAGATTTCGTGATTTTTATAAAGAAAAAAAGGGTGTCGAATTAATGGGTATGTCGAATTAAGGTGTTATTTACGGAAGCGTATCAGGGCCTACAGTTGGTGAGATGTTTTGTCGACTTATTTTTATTCGCATTGATAAGATGTTTTTTGCATTTCTCAATAAAATTTACTGACAAAGATGAGAAGCTTTTAGGCATTGCAACTGAATTTTTCTCGATATTCTTGAAGCTTTTGTCACTTCGACAAAAATCCTGTCGAAACTTCTTGATTTCACGACTTTGCTGAAATATTTAGTAAGACGCAAAGACGTTACTCGCATTGACAAATATACGGAAGCTTGTATGTACCCCCGCTATGAAGACATGAAGTCGTCTCCCTCGTCTTATAGAACACAACAAGTCGTCAAAATTACGACGACAAGTTTATATATACCATGTCATTTTGACAAAAAATATGTCATCATGTCGAGATACGGCATCCCGACTTTCTTACATAAATAAATTTGTCGACTTAAAGTAACATGTATGTCGACATCCATGTTATTTCTAGTCGACAAATATATTAACGTATGAAAGTCGGGATACTGTATCTCGACATGATGACATATTTTTTGTCAAAATGACATGGTATATATAAACTTGTCGTCGTAATTTTGACGACTTGTTGTGTTCTATAAGTCGAGGGAGACGACTTCATGTCTTCATAGCGGGGGTACATACAAGCTTCCGTACAAATAGCTCACGTAATTCAACAAAGTTTTTTTGCAATGATTAAAAACTTCTACGTATTACGTATTAATCATTACGTCTTCATGGAATGTTTTATGTATTACGTATTAATCATATTGTCTTCATGAAATGTTTTTGGTCAAATCGAGAAGAAACAAGTTGAAATGACGTGAAACTTTTAGATAAGTGGAGGCCCTGATAAACTTCCGTAAATATGCATTAAAGGTACATGCCTCGCTGTATATATATATAAGTAAAGTGTTTATTCTTCTTCCCATATTTGCGAATAAGTTGTTGAGTCTTCGAGATGGTGATGTTATAGACTTTAAAAACGTTCTTTGCGAGTGAAATAATTAACGTTAACAATTCGAATAATGAAGGCAACCGATGTAATGTTAACTAAATTTAGATGTAATATGCCACCAACATTAAACTCTCGTCATCATTACTCTCTCTGTATTTGCCACCTAGCTTGTGTTAACATGATATACATTTTGCCTTTAGCAAAACTTATTAAAAGATACAATGATGAACAATTTAGCTATGGTGGTAAGAACATGTACGTATGTAAGAAGAGCATGTGATATGTTCAAATGCTTAATACACAGTTGAATTGAAGCCCGTCAGTTCAAAGCATTGTGATCGCTGCGGCGTCGTTGTCGCAATCGTCGTACATTAATTTGACCTTTACTCAATTTTAAAGATATCAATATAAAGAATATTTACTTGTCCTGGCAAGAGGCAGTTGTAAGACATGGGTCTGAATTCTGAAATCTATATTTTTGAGAGTGTTGTCCTTTTTAAACTTAAATTTTTTGTCAAACTTTCCTACTTAATACTTATTAAGCTGCTCGATAGGTAAAAGAAAACCATGAAACCCGACCATGCATGTATAAAGTTGTGACGGGCGAGGAAACATGTGTTTATTTTTATAAGTCAGAGTAAAAGGGAAAACAGCAATGAGTGGATCGGTGAAATTGATGAATGAACGAAATTGCTCGTAAAATTACAACAAAACAAATCATGCATACACTGATTTTATTACAATGCCAAAGGTCCTATACCAGAAGTCAGGAGTTACACTGGAGTCTTTTATCTAGATTTGCTTCTTTCGGTCAATGTTGAGCATGTGTACGGAATCAAGCTGTTACATAACAAAGCACCTGCCCATTAATTAGCTGTGGTTCATTCTTACCTTAAAGCAA
This sequence comes from Ruditapes philippinarum, assembly GCF_026571515.1. Lineage (NCBI taxonomy): Eukaryota > Metazoa > Mollusca > Bivalvia > Venerida > Veneridae > Ruditapes > Ruditapes philippinarum. The sequence continues at coordinate 33,142 of NW_026851666.1, forward strand.
CTTTAAATTCTTTTAAGTAAACTTTAAATTTAAGCTTCATTTCATATCAAATATGCTTGAAATTCTGGAAACAAAGTGATCCCTCGGAATCATTTATCACAACAAAATTACAAGAGAATTGCAGACTCGGTTTAATTGAGTCTGTACATGAGGGATAATGAATACGTGCAACATCCATTACTCCCCTAGCACCGGCTTGAGCGGTACTCAATTCTCACCACTTAATAGTGCTGGCATCAATGATCCCGAAGGACCAGAAAATATAAGAACACTGAAATTTCCTTCGAAAGGAAAGTGATTATAATACATGAAAAAGAAGGCCCTTATATGATTATGATGGCCCTAATATACCTTCATGACAAGGAACAAGTAGTATAATTGTAAACTATAATCTTAATGTTAAACTGATATCACGAAGTCATATTTGTATCTGAAATACAGCACGCGTAAAAACATTACTGGTTGGGACAACAACAGTTACATAAGAAGTCATTAGTTGCTATACAAAATATATTGTTTCCTTGGAAGTCAGTGCCTGCTAAAGATTCACTTGTTGCTGTGGAAAGTTAATGTTAACTATGGAAGTCAATGGTTCCTATAAAGTCTATGGCTGCTATGCAGTCACTGGTTGCTGATTATGGACATAGAAGAATACCTTGAATGCAGATTTAATATCTAAATTTATTACTAAATTATTAGTAATAAAAAGAAATTTATCTTACTGTTTCATGACTGGGAAATATAAATATATCTCGGTACTGTGGGAAAAGCTATGAATTCTCAGGAAATTCTGGAATGGGAAATATTGTTAAATGTAAATAAATAATATTTTATAAATCAAACTTTTGTGACTACTGGCTAAAATAAACAGGTATACCTGTTAGTGGTTATAGTGTAGACAGAGTAGAGATTGAAATAGCTTTCATACCCTGAAATAGGCCTATAATCATGTTGTTTCAGTACTAAATATAATTTCTTTCGTTTGAGGAACGAATTAGAAGGAAATTATTTTCCCTAAAGGTAACGTAGTCATCGTCAGGATATTTAGTAAAGCGTGACATGAGTGCACGGTATTTTCGTGCAGTATTTCGGTTCAGCTATAGGTAACCGACCGGTTTACATCGTTAAATTTTTATGCTCCCCAAAGGGTGGGTATATGGTCGCCGCTTTGCCCGTCCTGTCCGTCCGTCAGTCCGCTTTTCTTGTCCGTAGCATAACTTTGAAACAACAAGAGGTATCAACATGAATCTTTGTAGGTAGATAGATCTCAATGAGTAGGTGGACAATGCACAAGAACCATAACTCTGCCTTGCCTAATTTTTGAATTATTGCCCTTTGTTTATTTTTACACTTTGAACTTTGTCCGGGACATAACTCTTAAAACTATAAAAGGTATCAACATGAAACTTTATTATCAACATGAAACTTTGTAGGTAGATAGATCTCATTGAGTAGGTATGCAGTGCAAGAGAACCGGTACTCTGCCATACGCTTTCACTAACTCAGCAAATAAAAGTAACAAACGGCGATTCTTTCGTCGCGCAAAAGTCAATATCACGATGTCAGCCTTGATCTCTCTGTCTCTGTGGATGTGCAAAAGTCCTTAGCCAGAGAGTATTTAGTAACGAAGGTTCCGCGGCTTCGGTAGAAATAAGCATTGCTAAAGCAAGTGCAAACAACTGTTCACATTTGGATAAAAACTCTGTCGGTATATCCTGTAGCATATATTTTATAGTGGATGGAACAAACAGTGAAGATTTGCATTGTGTGTCTCCAAGCTTCAAACACTCGCGTATAAAATTTCCTGATCGTCCTATAAATCATCTTGCACAACCATATAAATGTCAGCAATCGACGGTCCAAGTTGATGCCCGCGTTTTAAAGCAATCGAACGTTTGATAGTGCTTCTGCTTCTTATAAATGTTTCGATGAAAACAGAAAACAGTCGAACGTGGATGTCATTTACTTATTAGGCATAAAAAGGGAAACTTATTTGTTTTGAGCGAATATTCAATTTATTACACTGAGAAGTGTACTTTGCATTCGCTAAAATATTGCAATTTTTTCTCATTTCTCAGTGTGGTATATAACATATTCAATGAATAACAATAAGCATAAGTACATTATATAAACACTTTAGTTACACTGCATGTGTATATGCAATTAATTCTCGTTATTTTAATTATGTTTAATTGATAAGAGAGATGTATATACAAAAGACCGGTAAAATACAAATTGAGTATATTTTTTGGCGACCAGTTGCCCATATGAGGGAGTTCTCAGAAGAGTATAAGTCATTTTATATTTTGGAGGATTTACAAGATACAGATAGATACCCCAATTCCATAAGTTTCTCCAGGTTCTTTAGCGGGCTAAATGTTTAAGTATTCATACACGGGACCTCGACATAGAGTTTCATCCAAAAAGAATGATAAGTATTTTCAGTTGGCTAGCACGGGAATCGAACCCACAATGTCGAAATTACAAGTCTCGCTCTCTAACCGATTGAGCTATGCGGGCTGACATAAAATTTTGTAAAACGAGTAAAGAAAATATTATAATGCGAACCTTTTACGAGTTTTAGAATTTTAGAGTTACTATGCTTATATCTGATATTAGAAATTATTGATAATTGCTACACATTATCTTTGACTTCACAAAAAGTAGATAAGTCATGTTTAAAATTCTAGACACTATTATTTTTTAAGAAAAGACAAACTTAACCTGTCATTTTTTTTGGGAACATGACTTTCAATACATTGTTTATTCATTCTTTTATTCAAATTAGACATAGATTTTAAAGGAAAGTCAGAATCGAAATATTTTACACGTGAGTATGCATTTAGAATATCGTAACTACGTAAAGTGTGGTTTACATTTCAAATATTCATATAACATGCGAAACTAGGATCACGTGGCCATTTTATGGTTTATTTCGATGTACACCGCGCCTCAGTTTAACAAAGATGCTAAAACGAAACTAGGATTACAAATTGAAAAGTGCGGCAATTGTTAAACTAATGAATAGATATTCTTTAAACACTGGCTCATGTTCATGCCAGCGTAATATTAGTGTAGTAGAGGATTATCTTCGCTGTGCCCCGTGCCCTCCTCCGATGATGTCCTACGAGGAATTCAGGAATCACACGCTTAACATGTTACCAAAGATAGATATGTGTATTATAAGCAAAAGGTGTATACGAGGCAACAGTACTGCATATGCTATCGACTGTCCAGCATCCCTATTTGACAACTGTCCTGAGACAACTACGAAATCAAAAGATCCGATAGTTGATGCGTCTTTTAATGTCACTATTGTTGTGATAATTAGTATTACATTTGCAGTTATTGTAATAATTACTGTTGTATTCATTGTCCTGAGGTGAGTAAATACTCTTTTTTTAATTTCAGATATACTATTGACACATTTTTACTGTCGTTTTAATGACCCTAGTTATTTTAGTGATGTTTGCGTGCTTCCGAATAATCACTTTCGTTCACTTTCACTTCTTTTCCCTGCGCTAAGTAAGCATTTAAACCAGTAAAGCTTATAATTTTTAGATGTGTTGAATTTATGATTCAGCCTGATTTTATTGACCTGTCAATAATGAATACATTATAGCATTCATTTGAATATTCGGTCAAATTCGATTCTGTCCGTATAGTTTATAAATAAGCAGTATATGAATGATGTTTTGAAAAGTCACACTGGCTTAATGTTTATGTCGTGGTCACATCCGCACTAGCTCGGTCCGTTAAGTAACTGCCTAATATATGAGATGTCTGTGGTTCGAACCCTACTGTTGCCATTGTTATAAACCTATTCTTTCTCTATTTTTGCAGTATGGAAATTGTCAAGAGCTAGCAAAATTGTCAACAACTTAATAGACATTGAAATGACATTTATTCCTTTTAATACGAATGAATTTAAAATATTATTTCTTAAACCATGTTACTTTATAAAAAGAAAAGAAGTATAAACTTTACCAAAACAAGTGCAAGGCATATTTCGAAGAACGAACAACATGAAAAATAATAATAAAAAAACATAGACCTACGGGGTCTTGATCTTCCAACACGACATTAAACTACATGTAGGAAACTCTATTGCGCTATAACGTTATAACTATTTCATAGACACAAATTAAATTGTTTCACATCTTACTGGTACATGGCACGAAACTTACCTGAAATCTATCGACGATTAATAAATTGTGCGCCAGCATTCAGTTGACAGGTTAATCAAATCAAACAATATTTTTAAAGACTGTTGTACATGTATTAATTTATTATACATGTATATATGTATATTTACCGTACACGCATAAGCATGTAGTTTAGTGTACATTTACCCCTTGGCTATTAAATTTAATGTAAATAGTAGTCGGATGTGAAATATTTGATTTTTTGTGTGTTTCAGGAGAAAAGGAAAGGTAAATATTTTTGATTTACTTTTACCTGTATAAATTTTAAACAGGTAACATTTAAAAATAAACACAAGCACTCAATTGAATTGTATAAACGTTGGTGGGTAGTTAAACTTTTGTAAGATATTGGTTTAAATAACCAGCGTAAATTTCTGGTTAATTTAACCCACGTGTATAGGAGGGGGGTTAAATATGGTGGCATATTTCTGCCACCAGATAACCTGATACCTAACTAGTTAATTAAGAGGTTAACTAGTTACGTAACTGGTTAACCTGATAACTAACTAGTTAATTAAGAGGTTAACTAGTTACGTAACTAGTTAACCTGATACCTAACTAGTTAATTAAGAGGTTAACTAGTTACGTAACTAGTTATCCTGGTAACTAACTAGTTAATTAAGAGGTTAACTAGTTACGTAACTAGTTAACCTCTTAATTAACTAGTTAGTTATATGGTTATCTGGTGGCAGAAATATGCCACCATAGTTAAATCTTAATTCTAACCCACGGTTAGGTTAATTTAACCAACGTTTATACGATTGCGTGCAGACGATTTTGCTTATTGAGAAGTGAAGAAGATGTGATAAAATATATTGCGTACAATGTTATTATATAGGTTTTATTCTTGTCATTTGACGGAAATAGCATTTTGTATTAACGATGAATTTATAATAAATAACATAAAATAGAATGAATTTGAGGGAAAAGAGAATTATTTAAATTCATATTATTAAAAGAAACTGAAGAATTATCAAACAAATGAGTCTCGAAATAATTTTATAACAACTATATTATAAACTCATATAATGGTTAACAAACAATAATTTCCAATGCTTATTGTACTCCTGTTATATAAGTTTATGCTCAGTCTTATCAAATTTCAGTGTCGGTGTAAATGCAATGATGAATCAGTTTTATGTCTATCTGGAGAACTAGGATGTTTTGAAAAAAGCACGAAAGGGACATATTCTGAAGCATCTCAAGAAACAGAAGAGAACCAGTTATCAAACATGGGCGAACCTGATGAGGACGAGAATGAAGCTGAGAATAAAGGCGCAGAAAGAAATATCACAAAAACTGTTGAAACTATTGAAATTGAAGTTTTCCACGATGTATCTGAACCAAATATGAATGAACACTCGGAAACCAGAGATACTTTCAAAAATGATTCCGACAGCGACAGTGACTCTAAATTTGAAATGGCACTTGAAAGTGTGGTATAAGCTTATTGGATTTGCTCGAAGTTAACTTCAAGTTAATTTCAATGGAAGTCTGGTAACGAAATTTACTTTTACTTTATTGGAAATAATGGATTTTGTATCACACGTGCATTTCTCATTATTCAACTATGACCGGAACTCAGAGTAAAAAACGAACTGAAAACGTGTGCTCGTGATTTTATCATCGGCGTCGGTGTTACCCATTTTATCAACACATTTCACAAAAAGTGAATCTTGTTGTTTATGTACGTTCATGTGTTCATTGTGTGATTTCAAAATACATTGCTTAAACAATAATTATGATGCATGTTATAAGTTTTAATTCCTATATATTTTATATATTTAGACAAATGAATTTGTAATGGAACACATAAAAAGTACAGTTCTGTTATTAAAGGAACATTAAGCTTAAAAAATAAACAAATATTTCTGTCTGTACAAGGACAATCATCTGTTTGACAATGGTGTAATATTGGATTAAGAATATGAGAGATTCTTATAACCTAAAGAAAACAGCGACAAATATGAAATAATTTGTATGTAATACAAAGTGGATTTACGACTTCCATACAAAATGCTTTATCACTTTAAGTGTACATGTACTTTTTTACGAATCGCAAAAGAAGCATAATATGGCTCTGGTGTCTAGTCAATGAGTAACTTTTTGTAAACTGTAACAAAGAACCAAAAATATAGAGTTTTTGAAAAATAAAAATAATAACATTTAGAGGCTTAATGGATGTTTTACTTATTATTGATACAAGTTCAAAAATAAGCGGGGTCATTAACGGAATTATAAACAGTGTTTTAAACAAACGTTTTGTGGTGCTCCGATATTCTTGACTTTTTGTCCTTTTTTCACCATAAATTGCTATTAGTTCTAAAGTTTAATCAAAGTATATTGAAAAACTCAAGGCATTTACATGCAAAAGAGTTACTATCAGTTTTAAACAAAATACATTAACATACATCATTATAATAATATATTGAGACAACAAAAATATTATTTACGGTATATGATTTGAATCAAAATCTATAAATGAACTCAACAAAAAAGCTGAGATCAACATTATTTGAAGACTAAACCATTGAGAATAACAAGAATTACATTTATTTATTTTAAGGGATGTTGCCAACAAAAAATGGCGTTTACTTATATGATTGCAGAATTATTTAACAACATTTACTAATTTAACAAGAACAAAGTTGACATTAGCTGTTCAGATTGTAAAACATCAGGGTTTCTTGGGTATTGCGAAATATTGTTTTTCTCTCAGTATTGATACCAAAATTTGGTTGACGAGTTAATAAGTGACAATATGTTTGCATGTATTGCATATAAATATTTTGTCAGTTATAACCTGCTGATCAAATCCAAAGATGAGCCCCGATCCGGATTTCCGGCAACAATTTTAACATCAAAAATGCTGCACAAGAGTTAGCCGTTACGTTTATGCTGTGGAATAGATAAGTGTTTAAATAACACTCAGTCATTTTAAAGCTGCGCGAAGATTGTTTTCAGTGGATATCCCAACCAAAATAGAGAACGTTTACAAATTGCGTCATAACTGCTCGGTATGCACAGGAAGGTTGACTAAACTGGCGAGGAAATGTAAACGTGTGGAACGGTAAAAATGAAGGTGAATGGCCAAAATTTGGAGCTCGTACCACAATACGCAGTGCGTATGCACTATTTTATAACTGCCAGAAAGTCGTGGCTAAAGCTCCTGCAACAGAGAACAGGAGTGTCACTGGAAAATTTTGTCGAGATTCGGTTCTTAATTTTGGCAGTTTTTTTAGCATGTTATGGTACAGCCCGTTAGCGAACCGGCGAGTACGGAATCAAGCTTCTCCATGACAACTCACTTGCCCATAAATCAGCTGTGGTTTTCAGTGAAAATAATATTGAAATTTTACCACATCCAAATGCAGCCCTGATCTTGCTTCCTGTAATGGTTACCTTAACCAATGCATGTATTAACATGAGAGGTCGCCGCTACAAATCTTGTAACGCCGTGTCGACATCCCGTTTTTCCGGTGCGCACTATGCGTATATCAAGTAGATATGGCGGTTTGAAAGTGCATCCCAATAAATGGATGATTTTTAGAATGGCTGGACCAACCATCCTTCACACAGAAATATCTACAGCGCCACACTAATAGATACTTTTCAAATTCCCTCGTAGCTAACTTTTATCAACAGCAATTTAACAACAAAATGTTTTCAATTTCAATGAACCCGTTTTGCTGGACTGCTAGGTTTTCAGGCTAATAGGTTGCTAATTTTGAATTCTTTTATGTGAACTTGAAGTTTAAGTTTCAATTCATTTCAAGTAAACTTGAAGTTTCTTCTAAAAGGAGTGGTTGTAATGTATCGCTCATCTTAATATCAATACTCTCCATGACAAGGAACAAGTAATATTGTAAACTATAAACTAAAGCAGATATAAAATCTATATCATAAACTGATATCAAATGTAAAAGTTCATATTTGTGAAACATTACTGGTTCCTATTGCTAAGGGAAAAGAACAGTTACATAAGAAGTCACTGTTTGCTGTACAAAATAAATGGTTTCCTTGAAAGACAGTGTCTGCTGTGAAATTCAATGGTAGGTTCACTGGTTGCTATAGAAAAGTTAATGTTTGCTATGGAAGTCACTGGTTGCTATAAAGTCAATGGCTGTTCTGAAGCCACTGGTTGCTGGTGATTGACATATATTCTTCTGGCGGCATGCAACTTTAATATTTAAGTTTATTAGTAATAAAAAGAAATTTATGTAACTGTTTCATGACTCCGGGCATTAGATTGGAAAATAGTCATATATCTCGGTTCTGTTGGAAAAACTAGGAATTCCCAGGAAATTCTAGAATTTCCTGGGAAATATTGTTATTTTTTATAATATTTTTTATAAACAATCAAACTTTGTGATTTCTGGCCAAATATTCACCTGTGGGTATGTATACATGTAAGTGGTTACAGTGTATAATAGCTTTCACACCCTGAAGAAAGCCCTTTATCCTGTAGTACTAAATGGTATTATTTGTGCATACACTGCTTAATCCTAATTTTTACTGATTGATTCGTGATCACAGTTGGCTTATTTAAGTTTATTCATCATGAAGTACAGTTTAATTCAGCCAGTGACTTATAAATGTAGAAATTAATGAATATGAGACCCCGTTTTTAATTTTAATCACTGTTGTTGAAGAGGATTTTATTAAGATTGTGGCATGCGAAGGCACTTGTGCTGGAAGTAGGTCTTGTCTAGGAAAAATACATAAAAATGCTGCTCTTGCAAAACAGACTCAATGGACATTCAACAGTAGTGTATGGAAACTGAACTTAAAACGTTAACAACACTTTGCTAGAAAATGAAACTGGAATTTTTTTGATACTCCCAAATCCCCAATACAATGTAAGTTTCATATTTTATATTACATATTTGAATTTACAGTAATATTAAAAAGTTGAACGAACCGGTAATGTGGTGAATATTCTTTGTTATTTTACTGTCACTGTTTAGTTAATGTTCCAGTTACTGATATACTGTTATAGTTACTTCACTGCTACTGTTTTTGATATTTTTCCTGTAAACAACTGTTTAATGGTTACTTTACTGTAATTGTACTGCTACTGTTCCTGTTACTTTACTGTTATAGTCATTTCACTGTTACTGTTCTATTATACCTGTTACCACACTGTTACTGTTCTGTTATTGTTCCTGTAACTACACTGTTACTATTCTGTAATTGTTCCTGTAACTACACTGTTCTGTTATTGTTCATGCTACTATACTGTTACTGTTTTGTTATTGTTATTGTTCCTGTTAATATACTGTTACTGTTCTGTTATTTATTGTTCCTGTTACTTTACTGTTACTGTTCTGTTATTGTCATTGTTCCTGTTACTTACTGTTATTGTTCTGTTATTGTTACTGTTTCTGTTACTATACTGTTACTGTTCTGTTATTGTTCCTGTTACTACACTGTTACTGTTCTGTTATTGTTCCTGTTATTTTACTGTTACTGTTCTGTAATTGTAACTGTTACTGTTCTGTAATTGTAACTGTTCTGTTATTGTTCCTGTTATTTTACTGTTACTGTTCTGTTACTGTTATTGTTCTTGTTACTGTTATGTTAAAGTTAAATTTCTGTTACCGTTCTGTTATTTTTTTGTTTACAATTGTTATTGTTACTTCACTGTTACTGTTCTGTTATTGTTCAAGTTACTATACTGTTATAGTCACTTTGCAGTTACTGTTCTGTTATTGTTGCTGTTCGATACTGTTAGAGTTACTTTATTGTTACCGTTCTGTTATTGTTTTTGTTAACAACTGTTATTGTTACTTTACTCTTACTGTTCTGTTATTGTTCCTGTTACTTTACTGTTTTAGTTACTTTACTGTTATTGTTCCTGTTAATGTACTGTTATTGTTACTTTCCTGTTACTGTTCTGTTATTGTTTCTGTTATTCTACTGCTGTAGTTATGTTACTGTTCTGATATTGTTCCTGTTATTATACTGTTATTGTTATTGTTCTGTTATTGTTCCTGTTACTTTACAGTTACAGTTACTTTACTGTTATTTTTCCTGTTACAATGCTGTTATAGTTACTTTACTGTTACTGTTTTGTTATTTTTCCTGTTACTCTACTTTTACTGTTCTGTTATTGTTCCTTTTACTTCACTGTTATAGTTACTTAACTGTTCTGTTATTTTTCTCCTTAATATACTGTATACTATAGTTACTTTACTTTTACTGTTTGTAATTGTTCCTGTTACTATTATGTTATAGTTACTTTACCGTTACTTTACTGTTACTGTTCTGTTTTTGTTACTGTTACTATACTGATATTGTTACTTTTCTGTTACTGTTCTGTTATTGTTCCTGTTACTTTACTGTTATTGTTACTTTCATGTTACTCTTCTGTTATTGTTCTTGTTACTACACTGTTATTGTTACTTTCCTGTTACTGTTCTGTTATTGTTCCTTTTACTACGTTATAGTTACTTTACTGTTACTGTTCTGTTATTGTTCCTGTTACTGTTGTGCTACACTTACTTTACTGTTCTATTATACCTCAAATTATTAAACAGTTATATAGTTACTTTATTGAGTACTGTTTCTTTAGTGTTACTGTGTCTTACTTTTACTTTCATCGTACTGGTGTTCTACTATAATAATTTGTTTCAGTATCAATTACTTATAACATTTATTCTCTCTTACAGTACCTTTACATTATTTTACTGTTAAGTCACTGGTTACTTTTATGTTTTACATTTTTTTGTTTAACTTAGTGTACTGTTTCATTTTTATTACTGTTATGTTACTTACTAAACTCGTTAACGAGTAATTTATATTTATCTACTACAGGAATCACTATGCTGCAAGAGTACTGATTTCACCTGATTTGAAATATACATGCTGACCATTTTGGAAGAGATTAGAGAAGAGCCCTTGAATGTTAAGCTGTTCTACAAATCTTTGAAACAATCAATTCCTTGCTTTACTGGAACACCAATGGTTGTAAATAGTCTTAAGCTATTGGCAGAGAATTACACAGGTATTTGATTGTTTTATTGCTATAATGCCCCCAAAGGGCAGCATATCAAATCGTACCTTTCTGTCTGTCTAGTCGTCCCCACTTACACAACATTCGTGACCGGATTGTAAAATTATCATGCATTGAAGGGTTTTAAAACAACTTACCACACATGTCTACCACATTATAGTGATGTGTCATGTCTAAGACCCATATGTCTCTACTTCAAAGGCCAAGCCCAAACTTACAGTGTGAAGGCTCACATTCTCATAATTAGAGTTTCTGGAATGTAAATTTGTCATACATGGAAGGATTTTTTTATTAAATAGCCTAACATATATGTCTACCACATCAAGACGATGTGTTGCGTTCAAGATCCATGTCCTTACCGCCAAGGTCAAGGTCTCACTTATAGTTTGAAGGTTCTCATTCTCACAAGAAGAGTCTGGAGATACACTTTTGTGTCCGAACTGTACCTTTGTGATGCATTGAAGGGCATATATATCTACGACATCAAGACAACGTGTCACGTCTAAGGCCCATGTTACTATCTAAAAGGTCAAGGTCAGACTTAGATATTGAAGGTACACGTTCGTGTCCGGACTGTAACTTTGTCATGAATTGGAGGATTTTAAAAGAAATTTGCACAAATGTCTACTTCTACATCATGATGATGTGTCGCGTCTTAAACCCATGTCCCTACTTCAAAGGTCATGGTCATTGAGTTTTAAGGTTCACATTTTAAAAATACACATATTTGTGTCCGGACTATAACTTTATAACTTTTTTAGATAACCTAGCATAATATTATATGTCTACAACATCAAGACGACGTATCACTTTTTACCTCCAATGTCAATGTAGTAACTTTGCAAGGAATACCACTTTATTTCACAAGAACAATATTATGCAATAAGTCACTTTTATTCTCTTTTCTATTCGATTTCCCTTTTAGCAGTACTTATGAAACAGTTCGTTTTGTGACGGACGAATAGACGGACGGATAGACATACGGATAGACAGACAGGAGACGTAGATGTGATCCTTATATATCAATGTGGCCATACCACGTGACTTTTCGGGTACGGAACACGCCGATTTTTCACCCGATTCAGGTATGTTTTTTCTTCATAACTTATTTATTACTCAACCGATTTTGATCAGATAAGGCGCAGAGTACCCGTAATTATATCAGCTATCCACGGTATATCAAAATTCTGAAAACCCCTGAATGGTTTTTGAGAACATTCGAGTACAGTTTTCTTTTCATAGCCTGGGCCGAGGGGAACGGTACACACTCATTTGTCATAACAAGCAATTTCTAGCAAGTCATATGTTTTTGACACTATTTAATAGAAAAATACATGTTAAATCTGATATATTAACTATGTCCAATGTATCGAGTGAACGCAGTGATGATTTAGCATATTTTCATAAAGTTATGTTGAAATGGTACGGAACACACTGTTATTTCTAAAGATACGGTACACACACAATTTCTGTCTATGTAATAATTCTAAAATAAAATATATTAAAATTTAATTTCATTTATAATGTGAGTGATTTTTTTTCACAGTTATACATTTTATTAATTTAAACGAGAACCCAGGGACCTGTTTTGCAATGTATCATAGTGCTTACTTTAAATGTTTATATGTATTTGTGCATTATATTTCAAGAGATCACGCTTAACATTTACAACCTCCATGTAATTGTCCTACATGTATTTAAAATCACCTAGGGTATGTTAAACACTTCGACCTTCAAAGAATCAGGTAGTTGCGCTCTATAGAAAAAATGTTGTTATATAATGCTGTGTTTATTGTTCTTTATTGTTGTTTTTTTTATTTCTTTTAGTTTAAGTTATATGTCTTTTTGCTTCATCCTGAAAATTAAACAAGGACATGACCTAAATCGCTGGAAAGTATCATTATACTTGATAACAATTTACATATATTTATTTTTTGTTAATAATAAGCAAGTCATTAGGTACAATTTTGCCATATCATAGTCATGTTTAATTAAATCAAATCATAGAAGGCGCTGAATTTGTTTGGGTCTCAGAATGTCAGAAAGGGGAAGGCTGTGAGATTGTAAACCAATTTGTTTTTGTATAGTGCCACCAATGTTGTTTCTATTGTCATAACTGTAGTAAATTGGCTAGAAGGCTTATTGCAACACTGATATGTAATTCATTGTTTATTTGGCTTAAACAATTAAAAAACAAAAACAAAACAAAAACAGGAGTTGCCTTAACTTGGATTTGAACTCAGGACATCTCTCTTCATAAACGAGCATGTAACCCCTCGACCACGGGGAAGTTATAAGATAACAGCCTGAAGAAAACCATATCATTCTAAATTAGGGTTTGTAACCCTTATTAATTTCGTTTGACACTGATGTAAATAATCATGGAGCTTAATATTACATGTATGTCTGTAAAGAATTACACAATATTTGAAATCTTTGACCAATCGGAACTACCTTTTCTTTTCCCGAGAAGGCTTGAAAATTAATGCTCCCGTCATTTGACAATCTTAACACAGTGATCCCCCTTATTTTTTAAGTAACCGCTTCTAGGGGTTCGGATTACTTTCTTATTTTGCAAATAAACATATCAGAGCCTGAAATTTCGCTACCATTATTTGTTTGGTCTGACGACCCAAACAAATAAAAATTTAGTCGCCATTGCTTAATTTTTTAATGTTCATAGGCACGAAGCTTTAAAAATAACTTTTAATTCATGTAATTAGGTCATTTTTGGTTAGGTTTCACGGCTCATAAAACTGACATTATCATGTGGCGACTTTCGTGTTTTACAAGTGCCCCTTTGGGTTTAAATAAAGGAAAGAACGGGCACCTGAGTAAAACGACCGACATTCTGTACGGTACTAAGAAAACTTTCTCACATAAAAAATCGAAACATCTAAGTCACTTGTGGTCTCGTACCTACTTCATGTAGTATATAAAACAGAACGCAGCCTCCAAAATCCATAGCATTTGATTGACAAAATGGGTATTATTAAAATATCATTTTATTTTTAACACAAACACGCAAGCACACATATCCATGAACTCAAGTGTTAAATGTATCTTGAAATAAAAATTAAGATAGGCATAATTTTACCAAATTTCCTAACATGTATACCTTACATGTATATGTAACAAGGTTACCTTGTATAAACTACGTTACGTTATATAACAGGCCTTGTACCCATATGGGTTCTTCAAATTATTAATTTTGATTGCACGTGTAACTGCGAAATATAATTGTCCATATGTAAATAATTTGATAATTTAGATACATGCAGTTAGATTGGGACCCTGGCAGATGATTCATACCAAATATCATGTGGCCGAAAAAAACTTTAAACTTTCCGTGATTTAAAAAAATCCACTTACATCAAAACCAGCGTTTTTTCTCCAAATTAAACAACATTTTGCAAGGAACATATATTTCCAACTTACTCCTAACTTCTTGTTTGTTTATATATTCATACTACGTTTAGACAGTCATTTATATATTCGAACAAACAAATTATATAAAATAATAATCGCACATAACAGATGTCCATGAATTTCATAATTCGTTTTATAATCCAAAAGAATATACCTAATTGTTTCAAATGAAAATCAAAACAAAACAAAATTTTGAATGTCTTCCGTATCCCTCCCTAAAATTTTAACATTTTATAGCCAAAAATTAATTGCTCAACATATAAAATCGAATTTTGCGCAACGTACTCTCAAAATGTTCTTTTATTTTTTTCAATAATCCTGTTTGTAAACATCAAACTGTAGGCATAATGATACTTTGCAAAACAGGTCCCAGGGTTCTCGTTTAAATTAATAAAATGTATAACTATGAAAAAAATCATTCACTTTATAATTGAAATTATTTTTTATATACATTTTATTTTAGAATGTTTCAAAGACAGAAATTGTGTGTGTACCGTATCTTTTGAAATAACAGTGTGTTCCGTATCATTTTAACATAACTTTATGAAAATATGCTAAAACATCACTGCATTCACTCGATACATTGGACATAGTAAATATATCAGATTTAACATGTATTTTTCTATGAAATAGTGTCAAAAAACATATGACTTGCTAGAAATCGCATGTTATGCCAAATGAGTGTGTACCGTTCCCCTCGGCCCAGGCTATGAAAAGAAAACTGTACTCGAATGTTCTCAAAAACCATTCAGGGGTTTTCAGAATTTTGATATACTGTGGATAACTTATATAATTACGGGTACTCTGCGCCTTATCTCATCAAAATCGGTAAAGTAATAAATAAGTTATGAAGAAAAAACATACCTGAATCGGGTGAAAAATCGGCGTGTTCCGTACCCGAAAAGTCACGTGGTATGGCCACATTGTATATGTCGCCACTAACGGTATCTATTTTCTTACTTTACTTTATCTTATTAAAGGGAGATAATTAAGACCGCATTGAATGCTCTGTAATGCATACATGTATATAAATTTGTGTCCAGAGCAGGGCAATTTTTTTATCCAAGGTTAATCAATTATTTAACTTAAGTAGAGGATCTACAAGGTAATTCTACATCCCAAATATCTAAACTCAGTTAGATACTTTTAGATAATTTTAGTTTTACAAAAGAAGACTTAAATGTATTTTCCTGTATAAGTCTATGTAAACTAAGTGACCTCTGGGATGGAGCCAAGCATAGTTTGAACAAAATTGGCAGAGGTACACTAATAAGAATAATTAATGACCCTTGGTGCGGGGCCAATTTTGACCCCAAGGCTATAATATGAACAATTCTTGTAGAGTTTCATGAGATAATGCTACACATAAAATAGCTAAGCTCCAGACCTTGCATTTTCAGAGTAATTTTTTTTCAGATTTCATTTTAAAAATCTATTTTAGCCCTTACCAAGATGGAGCGAAAGGAACATCCGATGAAAATTTCATTGAATTTGACCCAGTGGTTTCTGAGAAGAAGTCGGACGACGGACGCTCCGACGGGCGGACGATGAACGCCGGCAAATTGTGATCTTGAGCTCTTTGTGTGTGCTCAGGTGAGCTAAAAATAGTTTCCGTATTTCTAATAGTCTTCACTAACTTGCTGGACCGTTTTTAATTTTCAAAGCGTGGCCTAGATTATACTTGAATATAGAAATAATTTATAATTTACAGTGCATTTCAGTCTATTGATTGTAAATTAGCCATAATTTTGCTTTAATTAAATAGTATATAAAATGTTTGATGTATTTTCAAGAAAAAATCGAAGCTTTTTCTTAATTCGACTGCCTTCGTAATTAACTCCCAGGCTAATTACATGAGGTTTAACCGGCGAAATTACGGTAAAGGCATTTTAAATCAATCGTACTGTCGAGTATCGCGTTTCAGATCAAACCATTCATAGGCGATGGCCCTAACGGCATTCCGGAATGCCGTTAGGGCCATCGCCTATGAATGTGTTAATCTGAAACTCGATAGTCGATAGTACGATGGTGAAAACACGAAATCACGAAACTACGATGGTGAAAACACGATAGTACGATGATGAAAACGCGATAGTACGATGATGAAAACGCGATAGTACGATGATGAAAACACGACGGTACGATGTTGAAAACGCGATAGTACGATGATGAAAACACGACAGTACGATGATGAAAACGCGATAGTACGATGGTGAAAACGCGATAGTACGATGATGAAAACACGACAGTACGATGATGAAAACGCGAAATGACGAAACTACGATGGTGAAAACGCGAAAGCACGATGATGAAAACGCGAAAGTACGATGATGAAAACGCGACAGTACGATACTACGATGATGAAAACGCGATAAACTATCGTGTTTTCACCATCGTACTGTCGCGTTTTCACCATCGTAGTTTCGTGATTTCGTGTTTTCATCATCGTACTGTCGTGTTTTCATCATCGTACTATCGCGTTTTCACCATCGTACTATCGCGTTTTCATCATCGTACTTTCATCATCGTACTATCGCGTTTTCACCATCGTACTGTCGTGTTTTCATCATCGTACTATCGCATTTTCATCATCGTACTATCGCGTTTTCACCATCGTAGTTTCGTGATTTCGTGTTTTCACCATCGTACTATCGACTATCGCGTTTCAGATAAACACATTCATAGGCGATGGCCCTAACGGCATTCCGTAGCTAACTCGGTAGCCATGTTTAAGATAACATTCATTTCTATTTTTAAACCATCGGAAATGAAAGTGCTCAGTTCAATATAGGAGGAATAAAAATGAAATATGCCAAAATCAATCGGGATTTGTTCGTGTCCTTGTGCAAACAAAGACACAATAGCGGATCTTCTTTTGTGTGCTCCATGTCCTCCGCCCATATTGTCATATGGGGATTTCCGTGACCATGCACTTAGTGGAGGTTTACAGATTCACTCAGTTTGTGTAATTGCTAAACGGTGTAACATTTATGGAATTGATAAAAATGACTGCCCACCAGAAATCGCATTGGCTGTGTTTCCTTTTGTATTACTCGGTGTTTTATTTGGATTGTTATTATTGTTTCTTTTTATTTTGTGAGTATAACTTGTCTAAATTTAGACTGAACTTTTGATAACAACCGACCTACAAAACGAAATAATAATACCAACATTTTTACATTTCCCGTGTTGGTATACAAAGTATTGATTAATAGGGTTTTTGTTTGTTTTACTGTTTTATGTACTAGTATTTCATACAGTTCTGTGTAACTATATACGCCATTTGTTAGACAGACGATCGATTTATACACTATTATACGTTGTAGGCAACGCTCACGGCTAATTGTTTAATTAATATATGAAGCAAATCAAAACAAACGTTTAGAGCTACTCTTGCTTAAAATAACAAAATGTATTGGATTGATTACGCGTATTAAAACCCGGTAGAAAATAAACTCTTTTCATTTAACATAATATATAATTAAATACCAGCTTGAATTTTCATTTTCAGTTTTATATGGAGGAAACGTCGACAGAGAACGCAGGTAAAGAGCGTTATGTTTGTGTTAATACGCTTTAGTGCGTAAGTTCGACCCAAAGTTAAATTAATGTATATGAGACGAATTTAAACCGTCTTAAGATACTTGTATATAACTTGTACAAATATTGTTATAATTCACAAATAAGTGTGATAGACACTAAATTTTATTAAAACATACAATTCCTTATATGTGTAGGTTAAGTACACTTTTCTTATTTTGTGCAAAACTATGAAAATGGTTGAAATTTCATTAAAGCAGGTAAGCAACTGCCTATGAAAATAAACCATACATTCACATGTACGATTAAACCTTGCACTAATCAACCGCTGGTGAAATTGTTTTAACATTAATATTTTGTTTCATTCTTTGGTATATGTTTTTTTTTCTCAATCTGTTGCAGAGGTTTGATGTAGTTGGACATGATGTTGAATTAAGTGAAGCATTAAATAAAGACAAGTATGTGATGTCCCCTCAGGAGCATGCTAGTGAAAACATTGAACACTCTGCTAGACTAAGTGCAAACGTTGAGCACTCTGAAAGTGAAGACGTTGAATCGGACGAAGAAGTATATTACCCTGCAGAGGAAGAAATATCTTCTGTAAAGGTCCAATCCACAAGTGCAATACAAACTGACTCTACAGATTTTCCAAAACATTCAAGTCAGTTCGATAAATCAAATCGAATATCCCCTGAGAAAACAATACCAAAGTTAATATCAACTAACCAAAAGCATTTTGCAAATAGTGATCCATCAGAATCGACTGGCATTAAATATTCAGATGACAATGACAGCAGTTTAGGAGATGATGACGAAGACATTCCATTTATTGACTGTGAAAATGTAGATTGTGCAGGGCAAAGCTAGCACAGGATTCTCTCACATAAATCTCACATTAACATACCACGTGTTCACTGTATTTCCCATGATTTCATTGTAAGCATCAGCTTTTAGAAATAACATATTTACGTTATAATTACATTTTTGTGTGTTATAAACGTTCCGTTGAGCCTTAAAGTAGATGTAATGTATTTTGGTTGATGAAATGGCTGTGAAAATCGTATTTACATTAATGATGTTATCAGGAAAATATATTTGTTTTACTTTTGTAAAATACATAAGTAGGTGATGCATTAGTGGGTGAGGTTATATTTTTATGCAGTTTTAGTAAACATTTAGTAATCATATGCTAACTCTTTATCATTGATTGACCCTATAATTGTGTTATTTATTATTTGATATTGCTAGTCATGATATATTTAAAACAATTTTAAAATTTACAATAAATATTAATATGTAAACTGGCTTCCTGATTCTGTATACTTTTTAATGAAATCCGAGGTACCATGTAATGCAGGCATCATTTTCTCAGCAATTGCAACAGCAAAAGTTCGGGATTTTTACGGATAAATGTACATACTAGTTTCAGAAAAACAAACTTTTAAAACTTTTGCAATTATTTCTAGGTTGACCTCCATATAAGGGTATATTGACTAGACTAGTACAATTTATACAAGCTAATGTGTTAGTATTAACCTACTACTATAAGAAAAAGTGCGTAATGAAAATATCAGTCTGCGTAATTTCTGTTCTGAAAATAATTGATATGTAATATGCAAGAAAAAGAATCAAACACAGACGGGAATATCTAGCTCTCGAGTAACTGTTTAGCGGTAACTTGGCAGAGCCTCGTTACCGCCGTAAACAGTCACCCTCGAGCTAGATATTCCGGTCTGTACCGGCAGCCGGTGTAAGATTATTGTAGTCTGATATGCAAGAAAAGGCAATGTCACATGAATTTATTATATGTTTTATTTGGTACGAATAAAACACAGAAGGGAACATAATCATAACAAAATCAAACTGAATGGTGAAAGTTGAATGATTATTACACAGCTACACGTTACAAATAAATATTTCACAAATTAAATGGTATGATATATATATTTCTAATCCATTACTACGACTTAAGGGATAATTTCTGCCAACTTTTAAATCATGGAAAGAAAACAAAACGCGATTCATCGTGTCTTCCAGCTAATGAATTTTACATACAAGCTGTACACATATACCATAATGAAGAATAAATTGTATATATCAAGATAACTGAAAAGTAATATAAAAGTTAACTTAAAAAAGTATTCAAAACATGCGAAAAAAGTTTCATATGCAAAAAGAAAGTCACAGAAATTTAAAACACATGAAAATAAAAGCACACACGACTAAAAATGATTAAAACGTTTTTTTTTCACATTTAAATCAGAACATAATTATATAGAGGATATTTGTTTGTTTCAGTGTAAGATCGAAAAATATTTCACCGAGTGAACACCAGATGCAATATTTTCCACGAGTGGCGTAGCCACGAGTGAAAATATAATAGCTGGGGTTCACGAGTGAAATATTATTTGATCTTACATGTAAAAAAACAATTTTCCTTGTTTTATTTCAAATGATTTTTTAACGATTTTTACACCATTTTTACTGATTTTTTGCCGCGTAACGTCATGCTCTTATTCTTCATGACGTCATCAAATAATGACAAGTCACAATGTTGAAGCAAAATATAATTTCCATGATTATTTTTTAGATTTTAGATGTTTTTCAGCACAACGTTCGTAAATTTTTACGATCTACAGTTATCACGTTCATTTTTTATTATTGATGACTACATTTTCCGCTGAAAAAAACATTCATTAATGATAAATATTTTATTTTTACGCCAAATATAGTTCGGCTACTGTGAAATTATATTTGGTAATCATTACTGTGAAATTATCAGCACGACTTGAAATAGTTAAAACATTTTTTTCACATTTAAATCAGAACATAATTATAAGCAAGCAAATAGGCCTAATACATTTGATAGTTTCATTATTTGCCCATTATATCCCAAAAATGCGTTCAAAGCTTCAAATTTTTGGTGTCCGGTTACAGTTTCTGAAAAGTTACTCATTGGCCAATTACTTATCCATCTTTTGCTTATGCTGCTTTTTGGCAATTAGAACAGTTATAGGCCTAGTGATTTACTACTAGTATTTTGTATGGAAGTGTTTACATTTTACTACTTTTATGACATATAACTTTACTTAAACACTTCTCTCTTCACGTGATAAGCATTTAACATGCTTTTAAACAATTATTTAAACGTTATATAAAACTCATGTTTGTCCTTTCTGAAGACGGAAAATAAATTTAGTTATTTACTGCTTCGGCATCATGTACCTTTAATATAATTTAACATTTTTGCAATCATAACAATAAATTTAAAGGAACCTTCATTATGATCAATGTATTAAATTAGAGTAATACTCAATCTAAAGTGTTTCATTCTGACCCGTGCAAACAGAAAGGTATTTAAAGTGAGGTTTAGTGCCACATTGCTTTTTACAGTATTCATATGGTTCCGACAACCGACATTAATATGTTAGGAACTTGGGATATCTGAAATACACACGCGCATGCACGCACGCGATGACACGCACAAAACGAGAATGCTAGCCTACTCCTTCTTCAGTCGTTTAATCATCGGCAAAACTCTCTTCTGAACAAGTTTCATGGCAGCTATTGCATCCTCTGCACTGTCGTGACCATCTGAAGTTACAGATTTTAATAGTGATAATTATTACAAAATTATAATGCTGATCAGACAAGATGTCTCTCAAGTAACGTCAGTGAGGTTATGTATAATCTGGACTTAAGATTGAGCCTTTTTATTATACCTTCCTATCTTAAATCTCCATTATCTCCAGAATTATGACAAGAGGCTTATAAATGTTAAATTTGTTGTTTTTTTTTTTGTTTTTTTTTTTTTTTTGTCTTTTTTTGTGGTTTTTTTTAATCCGTGTTTATGTTGTAACACTACGAGATAATTAGTGTTGTTTTACCTCCGTCTTGTATGCGCATGCCTAGCTCAGATAGCGCAATGTCCTTCAGTGATCTTTTCAACGGCCATCCTCGATGATGCGGGTACAAGTACAGTGTGTCTATCACCTTTTCGTGCATAATCTAATGAAATAATAAAAAAAAACGTGTTTATACAGGAATATAGCATAGGAACATGTTGAATGACTTGACAAAACTTATATGTTCCGTGATAAAAATGCAGTAGATAGAATTATATTTTAAAGCATAGCTATGTCGTAATATATTCTCCATGACGTATATTCATAGTACTCGTCACTATCTTTTTTGTTATAATATTGACAGCGTTCGTAGAAATAAATGACTAACCTTCATGGCTATTAAATCAGAGCTCAGTCCATGACCTACAAGAATCGTGTCGGCAGAAAAGAGTTTCAGCATGTCCTCTCGAAGATCTTCAAATGTTTTTGTTACACCTTGTAGGTCTTTCTCACTTATACCACTCCATCTGAAGAGAAAAGTATCAATTCACACAAAAAAATTTTCAGTTTTTAAGCATGACTTTATAATAAGACAACGAAAGGAAATTTGAGGAAATTCACGCCACTCATATTGTTTTATTTGCATTTCGGCCTTTAAGTCTTTATCACAATCAATA
The DNA here is from genome assembly GCF_026571515.1 of Ruditapes philippinarum. Taxonomy (NCBI): domain Eukaryota; kingdom Metazoa; phylum Mollusca; class Bivalvia; order Venerida; family Veneridae; genus Ruditapes; species Ruditapes philippinarum. The sequence continues at coordinate 55,853 of NW_026851666.1, forward strand.
ACACAAACATGTTTGTAGTTTGTAAAATAAAGTGCTAAAGTAACATATCTGTCAAAGTTCTTTATAATGAATTTGACATGGTTCTCGCCGCCGTAATAAATTCATTAAAATAAGGTACTTGTCAGAAAGCATTTTATGAGATTACATTGTATTGTAGTCCACCACTTTGGTTGTAGGGAGACAAAACTCGTTATAGACCACATTAAGCTTGCGGTCAACGACGGTAACTCTACACACTTCTATACCCTTCATCGTATGAACCTGTAATAGACAGATGGTAATACATTTGTACTTTATAATACAGACAACATCTTATCTATACAGTATCATCCAAAAAGATCTGGACAGCTAATTATACGCAATATGGTATAATTTATTTTCTTTAGCAGTCAGTTAGCTTAAGGACGTTTTCGGAGTTTGCATATGGACAAATAGGCCAAAATAAAATGTGGCTATATGAAAACTCCCGAAAACGTATTTAAACACATTTTACTTAAAACATACAAAAGTACAAAAGTTTAACAATACATGATTATACATTAACAATAAAAGATACATGAATGAAAATAGGATCAGTGCCGAAAGCTATAAAGCTTTAAATATATATCTCCGATATTTGATAATTACGAAAATTTTGGAATGAAATAAATTTTAAAAAAGTAAAAATGCGAATTTATTAATTCATAGTGAAACTAGCGATTGTTCAAAAGGTTTAGGTTAGAAGAAGATAAAATAGATAAATGGTTGAATAGAAAGGGACAGAAGTTTGATTCGGATTCATTTGATATATTTTAATGGTAAAGTAATTTGTGGAATGTATGTATACCTAAAATACTTGAATTTTTAGAATTAATGCTATGGCTAAGATTCCACTCCTCGTTTATAAAGGTATGATGGATTGTAGTACATAGGTTAGAAATATTACCAAACAGGCAAACTCTGATATCAGTAAAGATACACAATACACAAAAAAGAAATGGTATAATAATTATACAATATGTTGAGAACTTACAGACTCTGTATCGACAGCATAAATAGTGTACTTGTCTGTTGGGTTATCTTTCTTTTCTGTTACTTTGTAGTTTTCCAGGTCTTGGTATAGGTTACCTTTGTGGACATGACTCTGAAATATATGATAAAAATATTGGCGTGTTGATGTGTGTGATCTACAATTGATCTACAATTGTTTGAATTGAAACTATCTTTTAATGATTCCTATTCGCTTTGAGAAAGTACAGAAATTAGTTTTACCGGTGCAGTTCGGCAACCCCTTGAACCATATGACCTTCCGCAGCAACCATGTGGCTGTTGTCGTCCGTCTGTAAATAGTAATGTTTACATGTATATAATACATAACTATGTATGATAAAAGATTTCATAAATGCAATCCTTTATCATTTCTTCAAAGGACTTGTAAAATAAATTTATGTAATTTATAAGAACGCAACATTTATGATATGGATATCACTTTAAAATCTTTAAATTTTATGTGAATATCATTATGGTATCAAATGTATAGTTGAAACTGAATCACAGTGAAGTTTAAGATGCAAGATTTAGCTTTGATTTCCGAAAGTAATCTTATTCGTGTGTTCATGTAACACAAAATGTATATACTATATCTTTTTGACCGCTCCAAATGAAAGTCACATTGTGTTCTTCTAGAGAATGTAGTATCAAATGATTTGTCGCATCTTTTACAGTAACCTGAAACACAGTGTATACGAAACATGGGTGTTTAATAACATCTTATGAATAAGTTTACACTATTCTATACTATTTAGTATAGACTTTTGTAAAACTAGCTACTTTATGTCGTTCTAAATGAAATATATTTTTGTGTATAAGTATATTGTGACTAGGTCAGCATTAGCAAATAAAAGGTAAAATGTAGAATACCTGCATGCCGATACTGATGTCATTTTCAAAGATAATAAAATGATGTACATGTATGTAGATAATAATATGATATTGATATAAGAGTCAACGGCGCCGCACCCATTATATAAATATAAGTTATACTTCTAAAAATCTTCTGCAGCTTACCTTCTTTAAAACCGAAATGGTTCCCATATAACTTTACACGACCATGTTCCCCAGATGGATCTTGCCTTGGGTAGTCCAGTTCTTTCATTAGATGCTCCGGCAAAATAAGGCCTTCATATATCTCATGGATTTTAGCTGAAATAAAGGTGTTTGGGATTTATACCAATAGATATATATTAAAAGCGAAATTAAGCAGATGGATATCCATGGCACAATAATCAGTCATAGATAGCACGTTTAACATTATAGTACATGGATGATAATTTACTGTACATCCATAGATCTGTACATTCTGATAAATATACATAATTTAAAGTACTTAAAACATATGGTAAAATAAAAGCTAAATCGAAATCTAAATAAGCTAGTTAGAAGATAAAACTGTCCAAAAGTACGGCAATTTTGGAGAAGATGAACCTGACAAAAGTCAAGCTTACATACCTTTCTTATCTAGCCTTTGCCTTTTCTTTTCTCTCAGACTGTCCGAATCTGGAGAGGATTTTCTTTTCTGACCAGAATGGCTTGGTTCTTTGTCATTGTGACTGTCTAATTGCTTTACCGCCACGTTTAATTCTTCAGGTTTATCATTGTGACTTTCTGATTGCTTGTCAGTCACGTTTGATTCTTCGCGTTTATCATTGGTGTCATCCTTTTTAGTATCCGAATTCGCTTCAGCACTATTCTTTTCAACAGTTGCCACTGTACTACTCTTTCTTTTATCTGTATTTTGTTCAACACTTTCCATTTTGTTATTTGCAGTTTTCTCAAAGTGCTGATTCTTCTCCTAATACGAGAACTGTCCCAGTAAATCGTGAACTGGACTTTCTGTATAAAAATAACTATTGCACGAGCTTCAAATTTCGTATTTTTATCACATTCTTGTATAACCTTCTGAAACTTGTTAATCATATAAATGCAAATCTGCTTAATATGCAATGGTTTTATACCAATAAGATACATGTATCATTAATTTATCAAAACCATGTTCGCGGTGTTTTGGTGGGGGTTTTTTAAACTTTTATTTTCGGTTTTGTTTACGAGTTTAATTAAATAACTAACTGGCCATTTGCAGTTGAAATTGTCAGATATAATACTTATTTTATAAAATTTGAAAATAAAAATATATCAGCAGTTTCTTAAATGACGAATAAAGACTGCCAGTTTTGTTAAATTAGTATACAGCTGTAATGTTATATCTAAATCGAAACAAAGAAGTATACGGAAATATGATAAAAAACAACGTTTCAACTGAATTAAATTATCCTGACCTGTAAAACAAACCAAAAAAAAAGATGATAAATAAAGCTTTTTTTACAAACACTTAAATCTTACCTGCAGATATTTAAGGTTTTTACCAACAGTCAGAAATACATACTATTATAAGAGCGTCGATCACTAGTAAATAAAAATCAAGGAAAAATAATCCCGGAAGAAATACTGGGTTTAAGGTTACTTTTGTTATCAGTTCATGCATTGATTTAGTTATCTGTGTAGCTCTGATATCGGGTATTTACATTAACGGTAATCATCATCAAATTGCCATAATATAATTTTGATTACATGAAAATCATGATCTTTTTGTGTACCTTAGTTTACAGTCAACGCAATGCACGTTCAGTGTAGATTGTATTTTTTTCCATTTAAATCTGGTTTCCAGTTTAAATGCCGAAAACTATTTAAGTCGGTGCTAGCTAGTGGGCATACTAGGTATACTAGTATGAAACCCAGGTAAACCAAGAGGTCTATTCAATAAGAGCTAAGAACTGATTCCAGGATTCTCTTGTATCTCATAGCTGCCTCTGTTGTCTGCTGAGGTAAGAACCCTACTGGAAATAAGTACTTGCACTTTCGTAGGTTATCATTGACCGCCCGGTCTAAAGAAATTTAATTCAATTCAATTTTCTATTTTCTTTCAAATGCAAAGGTTATAGGTCACGCGAACACTAGGTTCTAAAATTGTTGTGTTTTTTTAATAGTGCCACTATTTCGGGTTCACATTTTTTATTACAAACATTATCGTTTAAATCAAAATAATTTTCAATATGTTAAGTTATTGCTTATAACTTAAAAGGTAAAGAAAAAACTTATTTCGTAATGTTTATGAGCATATGACTTATTGCCCTTTCTATCACGAATATTGTTTTGTTACATTTAATTAAGTATAAACGTCATTGTATATTTCATTTAACTACTTTCTAGAACTACTTCATGTACAAGTGGTTATATACATTAAAACGGTTTAATAATCTATTCTATTCTCGTGAAAGAATTCACCGCCATTTTGTTCTAAATCCACTGGTGAAACATTAGTTCTGGCGATCTTTTAATTACATGCGTGAAATATCAAGTTTTCACTTATTTCATTAACTCAGGCACAAACGCGTACCTCTTTGGACAACGGACTTGTCATTTGACTTTAAAAATCCACAATTTTCCTTTACATGATGATACTCGTAGTTGTGAAGTGCCGGAGATTCGAGGTCAAAGTTCGAAACAAACTCGTCAATAATATTTTAATGACATAAACAAAATGATGGAAAATGAACAGAACAAATAAGTGTCACTAACCACTTTTATTGTAGTTCATTAATCATTTTTAAATTATGCTGCATACAAAACATTTATAAAATCATTATGTTTCTAGTACAGTTTTAACTATGATTGTATAGATTGAAAGGTCATATAGAACAAAGTAAACACATCTATTTAAGCTCAAACAACTTTTTTGTGTTTCAGTAAATTCTATTTATTTAACAAGCACATGTATCAATATCAATATTTCATGATAACGTATTTTTATTCTTAATCAGTCCCAATTAAACTACATTATTTCATACTGAAAGTTTTGACTTGATAGTTTTATATTGATTTTAGGACATCTAAATTAATAAGTTCATTTAATTATAAATAAAAAAAGTTTGCTTCAAAAATAGTGCATGTATATATATGTATGTATGATTTAAGTTCTGAAACAACTATGTTTCCTCGTCATTCTGTTCTAGATTTTTCAACGAAAGCTTCATGGTCGCCTCTGCATCTTCTTTACTGTCATGGCCCTCTGAAAAAAGGAAACATAAACATTAAAGAACAAAATATACCAGAGATGGATAATATAAACGTCATGTCGTATCTCAGTTTAATGTTTAAGCGAATATCCGTTGTGTTTGGTCTTATTCCTTCTATTTTTTTATTTATTTATTAATTTATTTATTTGCTTTTGTCTCTCGAACAACTTCAACATTTGCTACAACATCTCCCTTTCAGTCTTTTCAGGGCATGACATGACATATGGACAATATCTTCGTTAATACATCGGTGGATGCTGATCAGAGTTGTGGGGAAAATCTTATTTAAAAACAAAAAAAAAACATTATAGAAATAAGAGATATTTAACATAAATATCAACGTTTTATTCCATGCATCACCGTCTGACAGATACGACTGCCATGGTTACTCACTCTGTCCTTCACAGTTCAAATTAAGATGTTCGATATGATTATATTACCTCCAACTTGAATGCTCAATTGTAAGACACTTCTGGCAATTTCCTTAAGGGATTTTCGGAGAGGAAGTCCACTGTCGTGTGGATACAGCATAACTGTGTCAACAATCTTCTCGTGTATAATCTAATACAAACATAATCAGAAGAAAACAGTTGCCAACTTTTGAAAATGCAAGCTGCACAGAAACATAGGCATTCGGCTCGTTTGTCTTTCATAAATGGTAAAATTGTCTCCCCTTATTTATCTACACTAAAATTACTATCCAGAATCCGTTATTAAATTTAACATTCGAAAGTTAGCATCTGATAAGGTATATCATGAACTGAGATTAGAAATATAAAGATATAGTACCTTCATTGAAATGAGGTCATGGTTAAGACCGTGTCCAATCATTATCGTGTCGGCAGAGAACAGTTCCAGCATCTCATCCCTCATCTCTTCATACGTTGTTGTAACATCTTGTAGATCCTCTTCATTCACACCGCTCCATCTAGCAAATAAACAAATCCTCCTAACCTGTATCTCTTAAAATCTAAATTCATACTACTTTGTTATTAGTTTTAGAAGCATCAGATGTACGTAGAATAAAATGAAACAAAATAATACGGGGTTTATATATTTGGTGTCAAACTTACATCGTATTGTAGTCTACTATTTCTGACGTCGGTTGACAGAACTCGTTGTAGACCACTTGAAGTGTCGGGTCAATTACCGACACCTTGCATACTTCCAGACCCCTCACTGTATGAACCTAAACAAGAAAAGTAAAATGAAATTTCCAAATCCTTGTGAAAAGAAAACTATACGTGATGTAAACAATGCTTTCAACCTAGTTTATAATCGACTCAACTTCAAAACATTCAATTAAATGATAAGTTTATTATATAAGTACATGTACATGTATATAATAACATTTTATAAATGTATAGGGCTTACCGATTCCGTATCTAAGGCATATACGCCATAGTTACCATCAACAGGATGTTCACTAGGTTGAGTTCTTCTATATCCTTGAAGGTCCAGGTACAAGTTTCCTTTGTACACATGGCTCTAAAATATATCCATGTTTAATGGATTAATATATCTATGATTTTAAACATAGGTATGTAGATGCGCTTCGAGTGAGTAATACAACAATGAAGAGGAATGTCAAAATAATAAATTTCTAACATTTTATCTCTGCAAAGATAGATAGATGACAAAAATTGCAACTGCATTTATCTCCAAGAAGACCAATAATTGATATTTTACTGCACGAAATAACTGAAACTTTCGCTTAGGTTTTATACTTTTTATCTTTTATTGCTTTGATTAAATGATTGATTAATTTGTTTATATCATCGATTAGTCGATAATCGATTGCTCAATCGATCTATTAGTTATTTAATTGGCGACAATATTTGTGTCATGGCAGTCTACAAAACAAAATACCGGTGCAATACGGCAGCCCCTTAAACCAAGACCTTTTCCACAGCAACCGTGCGGGTGTTGCTTCCTACCTTGAATGAAGAAATTGTTAAAATATATAAAAGACCAAACAGCAGAATATATTATACAATGCTGTTATATAAAATGTTATATGATATCATGTCCAATATTGTTCATGAGATAATTATTTCCATAAAAGATTTTCATATTTATTTGGGGATGCAATATTAACAATTTAAAGTACCTGATTACTCGTACAATGAAATCTACCATTACAACAGAAAAGAAAAAACGAACCGCTCTCTGTATGGAAGTCACACTGCGTTCTATTAGCAAATGTTACATCAAACGGTTTCTCGCACCTTTTGCATTTTCCTGTAAGAGAATTTGTTGAATAGTTTTACTTCAAGATTGTCGATTTACTTTGAATAACAGAGAATGCAGCTTTCGTGATAACCAACGCTACAAAAATTAGCACGTAAATAAATAACAAAGGTTCTTGCTTTATAAAGCGTTTATCATTGATAAGTATTTCATGTAAAAGTCGACTCAAAAGATATAGTTTTAAATATCGTCGATGTATCTAAAATCGCGGTGTATGTAAATTCGCGGATTTTGTTTACACTTGGATAATCTCGTAAAATCTCGTCGCACTTGCCCGACAATGACGTAATATTTCCCGCAAAATGTGTCTACATATGTTTTGTGTATCAAACCATCACAAATCACATAAAAATGGGCAGTTTATGGTTCATTTTCTAATTAGTATAAAAAACATGATTTTACTTATGCCCAAATGTCTACCTTATAAGTAATCCGTTTTTATTAAACTAGAAAAGTTTGTCAAACAATTCCCACTTCCGGAAATTTCTTCAAGATGTGAAGGTCAGTCGGCCATGCTTTTTTTCCCAAACCGAGGCTATGAATATATTTATTGACCGATTTTGGATACCCATATCAGCTAATGCAAAAAGTGTCATTTCCTGCATTTAAAAAATAATTAGGTCTAACTTTAACCTATTTGACCAAAATTTAATTGACAGAATTACTTTTATGTCATCATCAAACTTTAAGATGTAATCACATGTTAAGATTTAAATGTGCAAGCACTTGACCTACTTAAATCTTTTGCCGAAAATGAGGGTCATATGGGGAGATGAAAATCGAATTTATCGGCTGTTTTAGTTTTTTCACTACTTCTTACATGTTTACAAAATAAAACTGCAAATAAGAAATAGATATAAAAAATCAACATTATTCTGAAAAATTGATATTTTCTCAGTTTAAAGTGGCTGGAATTTTTGTCATGTGAACTGATTTGACTTACAATGACGTATTTGTAGTCGTCCGCGAATTAACATACAGTTCCAATATGGCGGCCGTCATGACAGACGCTTATTATTTAAAGTTACCACTGACAAATACGAGTGTAAGTTGGTGAAACTTGAACTGACTTCAAAATGAAAAAGGCCAATTGTAAGCACACATTATGTGTATAATTTATTATATATCTTTTTTACACATTATTTCTCACAAATGTGCCTAATACCGCGAATATACATCAGTCGAGGATATGTACTAGTATAGAGATTATACATGGTAAAAAAAAATTGTAGGGATAAAATTTCGTCGGATCTTAAATTTGTGTTTTGACCTATCCACGAAAACCACCAAAAGTCATGCCCAACGAATAATAATGACTTCACAGTATCAAAAAATTGCCAATATCAAGTTGCTTATCTGTTAGTAATAACATGCATGTCAGATATTATCATGGTATGTTAACACTTGTTGCAACGTTACTGCTACTTGATTTGCACAGCTTTTGCTTTCATCATAGTGACGTTTCCGGAATTGATCATAGACGTTCCAAAAGATTGTTTTCCTCTTGGTTTGTTTGTTTGTTTTTCTTTTTGGGAATGTGTATTGGAATCTTTTCATCATTTTCATGCTATAAACTTTTGTATAATGTTTAATGCAAATAAAGTATATTATCATCGACATTCTGTCATTCTGAAGTTTGTTTTTCTTTCAGGACTGTAACTTACTTTGCTTATTTGTTAGTTGTTTCTGTTTGCTAATTCAAAGTATCATGTTTGTTGCTGTTTTATTTTGCGAATGAAAAGTATGAAAAGAAATCAAAACAATAACACACAAGTTTGATCAACGCATAGTTTTTACACAAAAATAAAGATAAACAGGGTTATGTGAACAAAAATACAAAAACAAAGTATACGAGTTTTTTTTAAACATATCATTTTACTAAACATATGACTATCGTACTAAAATAAATCTTTTGTTTTCCTTTTGACCTAATCAGGTTTTAACCCTACCAACTTGATTTTGATCATAATTTTATGTCAAAGGAAAATATTTTTTAAGTTATCTATCATTTTGCAATGCTTTAGAAGTAGATAGCATTTAATTATCGAAATTATAAATTAAAATCAATATCATCACATAATTCTACATGCTGGGAATCCACAATCAATTCCAACTACACGTCGTAAATATGTCTCAATGACGTGACATGACAAGATATTGTCAAATAGATAAGATATGTAGGACATATCATGGTTTGAGTTTCAACTACCATTGTTGTCTTTAATTGGATCAATAGATTACGATTTATTTTTAAACATTTGAAACATGGGAAGACATGGACAATTTGTTTAGCTGTCTCTTGGTTTAAACTAAATAAGTATACCAGCCATCAATAAATCGTTTAAATTTGACACACTTTGTTTCTCTCCGTAATTGATATTTAATTGGAATTGGAAAACTCCAATGATAAAGGTTTATCATATTGTTGCTCCTGGTTTTAAGGGCGCTCATTTGTTTTTTTAAAAGATACGATAAGCTATTTTATCATGTTTATTGTAAATCATATCTACAAAATTCATGTACTAATTGTATTTTGTCAAAAGAAAGAAAATTGTTATGTTGTAACCTTTCTTAAACCCAAAGTGATCGCCATACAGTTTAACCACGCCCTCGTTTCGGTTGGGGTCAGGCCTGGGGTAGTCTAACCTCCTCAGGTCATCTTCCGATAACTTGCGGCGCAAAAATCTACTGTATTGTTCAGCTGAAATTTTAAATAGAATAGTTCGCATTTACATTGTGTCTAAAAATATTTTTGTATAATTTTCTGATAAAATCATTTCGGTCTCTTTCGGGGTTTTTTTTTTAAATTTAATTACATGTGCATTCAATTATGGTTTAAACATATTTTTTCAACTTACATTGAAGTTGCATTTTACTTGTGAAAAAATATAGGCATAACACGTTTTGGGCCATAAAAGCTACGATTTTTTAGAAATAATAAAAATATACGAACGATAATCGAGCATTAGGAACATCTAGACAACTATCATACATGTTTAGATATACTTTACGCGCTAAAATCACAGAATTGAGCATCGGTAAAAAATATGTGAAGTTCTGCTGATCCAGTTGTGCACTATAACACAATTTTTTAGAAATCGCTTTTTTTTTTTGTTTTCTTGTTAGTTTCCCCGCCAGTTCTAAAATCATTAGTTGATGCAGACTCGGGAACATGTATAAAAATCTTTATGTACTTGACAGTTTTCTTCAATTTTCTAGTTAATCAAAACGTCTCTAAGTCCATTTCTTCCTTACATTTTGAATTCATTTCCCCGTAAATTTATGATATAAATGTATTATATTAGTTAAATTATCAAAATTAATTATGATTAAAAGAGTTTAAAATTACCTGTTGCCATAATTAATTGTCCTGGTTTGTAAAATTTTTTCTCCCAGTGGGCAATTCGACCCATAGCAAACGCCTCTTTTATACCTTTCTAAAAACATGGAATTACGCCATGGTCTTAATTTAGAATTCATATTATTATACTTAAATCTTATATGAAAATTTTCATTAACATGTGCAATTAAAGGTAAAGGAGGGTTTTTCATAATGTTTAACAAACTACTTTGACAGCAGTAATACATTTTTCGATTTTCCCGTCGATGAAATAGTTTCTATAAAAGATTTCTTATATACCTTGTCTTGAACCTTTTTTAGAGTATTTTTTTTATGATTTCGTTTTTATCTGTTTATGACAGTTTCTTTATATAGTATATAATTTCGTAATCAGCGTTAAATATAGACCACTTACACGACTTAAGCAGACACAGTGAATATATAGAGAAGTTTCTTTATTTTCCTTATCGTCTTCGTCGAAGCGAAAAACTTATCACGGTTAGGAAGAAAGTTTTTAAAACGAACTAAGTATGGTAAGATAGCGACGTAAGGATCAATTTAAACACATAAACAAAGCGGTTGGCCCATGTTATTGTAGTAATAATATTTTAAGATAATGGATTTCCAAAGGTTTTGTATTACGTTGTCCAATAAAATTATAGAGAATATCTACGTAAAGTTTTGGAATATATAATTTTGGAATACCAAAATCGACGGCTACATGCAAAAAACAAGTCTCAAAATAAGGTTAAAATTACTTGGTTCTGAAAATAGGCTTATATAGTTTTCTTCTTTAGAATAACAATCTATAGTATTTACAAGTATTTAGATACTTGTAGTATATCATTTACATTTAAGCTTTTTCTAAAAATAACATATAACCTTCTTTATATAATATATATTATATAAACCTTTTAAAGTTTCTTTCAAATTCATTTCAGTTATATGGCAAAGAGCTAACATTGTTTTTTTTCTTCTTTTATTTTTCTATAAAATATGATTGAGGGAATCTTAGAATATGAAATATTATCACATGAACTATATAAGATTGATACCGTACAATGATCTGATAATAATTTTAATGATGTAACGAAACTACTGTTTTGTACTACTGAAATATTTTAAGATATAAAAATTAATAATTATTCTACATCCTTTATCAGTATATACATAGAAAGATAAAATAATTTAAAAATTAAGTTCTATTTTGTCGTTATTGACTTTTTATGTTTTACATTAAGTCTTGGTGACTTATTTAATAATACATGTTCTTTGAAAAATATAAGAATTACTTAGTTTTAACTTACTCCTTTACAAAAAAATGTTATGGATTTAAGTGTTATTAGAGACATTGATACCTATTTTAATATCAATTAAATGTACTGTAAACAATGCATATTTTGTACAGTAATAGTCATACTCAGATAGGTTATTGTAAGAAACTTGGTAATCATATAAATTGAAAAACTCAGATACGTGTTGCATAAATGTCCAGTTTATCGTCGTCCATATCACATTGATATAATATAATTTTAATTACATTAAAAACATGCTTTCTGTGTACTTTAGTTAACATAGTCATCTTAATGAAGGTTCAGTGTAGACCTGAAACTGGTTAATATAAATGTTAATAAACAAAATCGGTGATGACGTGTTGATTTTCTTCATATAAACCTGGTTTTCAGTTTAAATATCGAATACTATTTTAGTCGGTGCTAGTGGGCATGGATGGTACCTTGTACTACTGCAACTGTCTATAAACAGACTCAATCATACCGAGCTTGTGACATTTTTAATTTTGCCGTTTTATGACTTCTTAGAGAAATTACTTTTTCTGGTGGTGCGATAGTTCAGTTGGTTAGACCACTGACTGTCACTCCTGAGGTTCCGGGTTCGATCCTGGGTAACACCCTTGAGATTTTTCAGAGACACTACCCAGTGCTTCCCACCAACCTAGAAGTATACTAGTATGAAACCCAGGTAATTCTCGCAAGTATCAGTGCTATAAAGTTGGCATGTAAAAGAACCAAGAGGTCTATTCAATAAGAGCTAGGGACTGGTTCCCGGATTCTCTTGTATCTCATAAATGTCTCTGGAGTCTGCTAAAGGTAAAGACCCTACTGGAAATAAGTGCTTGCACTTTCGTAGGTTAATTATCCTTGACCGCCCGGTCTAAAGAAATTTAATTCAATTCAATTTTCTATTTTCTTTTGTTATAAATCTATTGCAAAGGTTATATGTTACGCGAACTCTAGGGGTTCTAGAGTTGTGTTTGTTTTTTAAATAGTGCCACTATTTCGGGTTCACTTTTTTGTAACAAACATGATCGTTAAAATCAAAATATTTTTCAATACGTTATGTTAGTGCTGATAAAATACTTATTTCGTAATGTTTATGAGCATATGACTTATTGCCCTTTCTATCACGAATATTGTTTTGTTACATTTAAAGTATAAACGTCATTGTATATCTAATTTACCTACTTTCTAGAACTACTTCAGGTACAATAAGTGATTACAATAATTTGCAAAACGGTTTAATAATTTATTCTCTTCTCGTGAAAGAATTCATTGCCATTTTGTTCTAAATCTACTGGTGAACTATTAGTACTGGCGATCTTTTAATTTACAGGCGTGAAATATCAAGATTAACTCATGCACAAACGCGTACCTCTTTTGACAACGGACTTGACGTCATTTGCCTCTTAAACCCCACAATTTTCCTTTACAGGATGATACTCATAGAGATTCGAGATCAAAGTTCAAAACAAACTCGTCATTATTGGTTTTAATGACATAAACAAAATGATGGAAAATGAACAGAACATAGAACAAATGAGTGTCACTAACCACTTTTATTGTAGTTCATTAATCATTTTGAAATGATGTTGCATACAAAACATGTATAAAAGTATTATGTTTCTAATACAGTTTGGCTATGATTGGATAGATTGAAAGGTCAAATAAAACAAAGAGAACACATATATGTAATCTCAAACAACTTTTTGTGTTTCAATGATGCTATTTATTTAATAAGCACATGTTACAATATCAACAGGTAGAATTTAATTAAATTTGTTTTAATTGATATATTATGTATATAAAATATTTAAGATCAAGATCAATATTTCATTAGTACGTATTTCTAATTCTAAATCAGTCCCAATAAAACTACATTATTTCATACTGAAAGTTTTAACTTGATAGTTTTATACTGATATTATGACCTGTGAATTAATCAGTTCACTTAATTATAAATAAAAAAAGTTTGCTTCAAAAATAGTGAATGTATATATATGTTTTAAGTTCTGAAACAACTATGTTTCCTCGTCATCAAACGCTTGTTCTGTTCTAGATTTTTCGCAACGCAAGCCTCATGGTCACCTCTGCATCTTCTTTGCTGTCGTGGCCCTCTGAAAAAATGAAACATAAACATCAAATGGCAACATATAACAAAGATTGATAACTTAAAAGTCATTTCGTGTCTCAGTTTAATGTTTAAGGGAATATCCGTTGTGTTTGGTCTTATTCCTTCTATTTTATTATTATTATTATTATTATTATTATTATTATTATTATTATTATTATTGTCTCTCGAACAACTTCAACATTTGTTACAACATCTCCCTTTCAGTCTTTTCAGGACATGACATGACATATGGACAATATCTTCATTAATACATCAGTCACCGCCTCTACGCTGAATTACCAGTCGGTGGATGCTGATCAAATGAGTTGTGGGGCAAATCTTATTTAAAAACAGAAAAAACATTATAGAAATAAGAGATCTTTAACATAAATATCAACGTTTTATGCCATGCATCACCGTTTGACAGATACGGATGCCATGGTTACTCCCTCTGTCCTTTACAATTCAAATTTAGATGTTCTATATGATTATATTACCTCCAACTTGAATGCTCAATCCTAAGACACTTTCGGCAATTTCCTTGAGGGATCTTCGGAGAGGAAGTCCCCTGTTGTGTGGATACAGCATAATTGTGTCAACAACCTTCTCGTGTATAATCTAATACAAACATAATCAGAAGAAAACAGTTGCCAACTTTTGAAAATGCAAGCAGGATAGAAACATAGGCATTCGGCTCGTTTGTCTTTCAATTATGGTAAAATTGTCTCCAAGTACTCTCCCTTTATTTATCAACACTTAAATAACTATACAGAACCCGTTATTATATATAACACAAAGGTCCTGGAAAGCAATTTAGTAAATCTTGTAATTTTACCATTGACAAGTCAAATGAGCCAAATGTATGTACACATACCGTATGTACCAAATTATCGATTAGGTTGACTATAAGAATTAGTTGAATTTAAACTGAAATATTGATGTGTTTGCCTTTGGACATTCGTAAGTTAGAATCTGCATAGGTATAGCTTTGAATCCATCCTTATAAATTGAGATTAGAAGTAAAAGATATAGTGTTTCATAATGCGTACCTTCATTGAAATGAGGTCATGGTTAAGACCGTGACCAATCATTATCGTGTCAGCAGAGAACAGTTTCAGTATTTCATCCCTCATCTCTTCGTGCGTTTTTGTAACATCTTGTAGATCCTCTTTAGTCACACCGCTCCATCTAGCAAATAAACAAATCCTCCTAACGTGTATCTCTTAAATTCCAAATTCATACTACTTTTTAATAGTTTTAGAAGCATCAGATATACGTAGTGGACATTACTAGAATAAAAATGTAGCAAAAATATACGGGGGTTATATATTTATTATCAAACTTACATCGTATTGTAGTCTACTATTTCTGATGTCGGTTGACAGAACTCGTTGTAGACCACATCAAGTGTCGGGTCAATTACCGACACCTTGCATACTTCGAGACCCCTCAACGTATGTACCTAAACAAGAAAAGTAAAATGAAATTTCCAAATTCTTATGAAAAGAAAACTATACGTGATGTAAACAAAGCTTTAAACCTAGTTTATAATTAACTCAACTTCGAAACATTCAATTAAATGATAAGATTACTATGTAACTACATGTATATAATAACATACTATTAATAAATAGTGCCTACCGATTCCGTATCTAAGGCATATACCCCATAGTTACCATCACTAGGTGGGTCCCTAGGTTGAGTTCTTCTATATCCTTGAAGGTCCAGGTACAAGTTTCCTTTGTACACATGACTCTAAAATATATCCATGTTTAATGGATTGATATATCTATAATCTTAAACATAGGTATGTAGATGCCCTTCGAGTGAGTTATAACAAAGAGCAAGAATACAAAAATAATATATTTCTAACATTTTATTTCTGCAAAGAAAAATAGATGACAAAATTGCAACTGCATTTCCAGTGCATTTCATGTATTGTTTGCTATAAACATGTTACATGTTTCATGCAATAAATAGGTTGAATTGAATTTAATTTTTCGAAATAGACCAACAAATGTTTTACTGCACGAAAGAACTGAAACTATCACTTTGTTTAAGACATACTGTTTATTTTTATTGCTTTGATTAAATGATTATTAATTTGCTGATTGATCTATTAACCGATGATTGATTGTTCACTTAATTAATTGGTGACACTATTTGTGTCATGGCAGTCTACAAAACATAATACCGGTGCAATACGACAGCCTCTTGAACCAAGACCTTTTCCACAGCAGCCGTGCGGGTGTTGCCTTCCACCTTGAATGAAGAAATTGTTAAAATATATAAAAGACCAAACAACGGAATATAATATACCATGCTGTTATATAACATGTTATATGATATCATGTGAGATACTTTTTCCATAAATAATTTTCATATTTTTGGGAATGCAATGATAACATTTTAAAGTACATTTGTACCTGATAACAATGAATCTACTATTGCAACAGAAAAGAAAAGAACGAACCATATCGTCTGGACCTCTCTGTATGGAAGTCACACTGCGTTCTATTTGTAAATGTTACATCAAACGGTTTCTCGCACCTTTTGCATCTCCCTGTAAGATAATTTGTCGAAAAGTCTTACTTCAAGACTGTTGTTTTAATTCGTTTAACTTTGAAAAACAGTGGATGCAGCTCTCGTGATAACCAACGCTACAAAAATTAGCACGTAAATAACAAACATTCTTGCTATATGTATAAAACTTTTATCATTGTTAGTTAAATATATTGTTAAAAAAAGTCGACTCAAAGGATATAACTCTAAAGATGATGTACTTTTAACAATGGCCAAAATTTAGTTATTTATCTTTTAAAACGGAAAGTTAGTAATGATATGTAAGTCAGATACTATCATGGTATGTTAAAACTTATTGTAATGTTACTTTTACTTGATTTGCAAAGCTTACACGGTCTGCTTTTGCTTTCATCATATAGTGACGTGTTAGAAATTGATAATAGACGTTCCAAAAGATTGATTTCTTCTTGTTTTGTTTGTTTGTTTTTCTTTCAAGGGATGTGTATTGGATTTTATTTTCATCATTCTGATGCTATTAACTTTTGTACAATGTTTAATGTAAATAAAATCTATTGTCAATGTCATTTTTGTCATTGTCATGTTTTGTTGTTTTTTTCTTGTTTTTTTTTTCAGGACTGTAACTTACTTTGCCTGTTTGTTAGTTGTTTCTTTTTGATTATACAAAGTATCATGTTTGTTTGCAAGTCAAAAGTATAAAAAGAAATTTAAAAAAATAACACGCAAGTTTGATTAACCCATAGTTTGTGCACAACAATAAAAATAAACAGGGTTATGTGAACAAATGTACTAAAACTAAGTACAAAGTATACGAGTATTTATAGAACATATCATTTTACTAAACATAATTACTGTCGTACCTATATCTTTTTTTCTTTTTGACCTCATCAGTTTTTCTACAAACTTAATTTTGATCATAATTTTATGTCAAAGGAAAATATTTTTATGTCATTTGACATTTTGCAATGCTATAGAACTAGATAGTATTTAATAAACGAAATTCTAAATTAAAATCAATATCATTACATGATTCTACATGCTGGGAATCCACAATCAATTCAAAATTAACGTCGTAAATATATGTCTAAAAATATAAGTATCTGTTTTCGAAAATACGCGATGCAAACATATGTGACATTTTTCAAAAACTAGGACATGACGTTACAAGATATTGTCAAATAGATAAACTATTATTTAGTACATATCATGGTTTAAGTTTAAACTACCATTGTTTTTTCTTTATATATAATTGGATCAATAGCTGACGATGTTTTTTTTTTATTTATTTGAAACATAAGGAAACATGTGGAGACATGAACAATCTGTTTAGCTGTCTCTTTGGTTTAAAAAAATAAGTATACAAAGCATTAATTAAATCGTTTTAATTTGGCACACGTTTTATCTCTCCGTAATTGATATTTAATTGGAATTGGAAAGCATTTATCATATTGTTGCTCCTGGTTTATAAGGGCGCTCATTTGTTTTGTTTTTTAAAGATACGATAAGCTATTTTATTATGTGTATTATGAACCATATACATGTATACAGCGTTCATGTTCTAATTGCATTTTGTCAATAGAAAGAAAATTGTTATGTTGTAACCTTCGGTAAACCCAAAGTGATCGCCATACAGTTTAACCACGCCTTCGTTTCCGTTGGGGTCAGGCCTGGGGTAGTCTAACCTCCTCAGGTAGGCTTCCGATAATATGTGGCGCGAAAACCTCCTGTATTGTTCCGCTGAAATTTTTAATAAAAATAGTTCGCATTTACATTGTGTAGAAAAATAAAAATTTAATAATATTTGAATCATTTCGTCTCTTTCGTAGATTTTTACAGTAAATCAAAGTTTTAATTTTATATAACTATGGTTTAAACATATTTATTCAACATAATTGCATATTACATGAGAACAATATTGAGAAAATGACACAAAATGGCGGAGATAAAGATGAAACGACAATGTGAAAGAAATTATAGTTACTTCGCCCCAAGTTTTAAATCTAGGAATGTGAAATCAAAATGGCAATTGTACTTCAATAGTGGCAACATAAACGTATTTGATTGTTTAAAAGATGCATATAAAAACATAAGCAATATTAAAGGGAAAACAGAGAAAAAAATATTTGAGAAAGGAAAGAAGAAATTAGTGAACGATAATGGAGAATTAGGAACGAACTTAGATTACTATCATATACATGTATGTTTTGATATAGTGTAAATATACTGTAGATGTAAATTACGCGCTAAAAGTAAGCTGTATTTTTAACTGCCTTAAAAATTGATACATGATTTACAATAAAATCGTAAGGTAAAGTAAGTACACAAAATATACTGTTTAATATTATGTTCATTTTTCATTAGTTTTTTTTTCTTTTTCTTTTTCGTCTTTTCTCGAAAATAGTCTTCCACGGCTTATTTTGTTTTTAAATAGTTCATAATTAAACGGCTTCTTCGTCAATTTCTTTCTTACATATTGAATCATTTTCCAGTGTATATATGATATAAATGCATTATATTAATTAAATTATCAAAATTAATTCTGGTTAAAAGAGTTTAAAATTACCTGTTGCCATAATTGTCCTGGTTTGTCAGAATTTTTCTCCCAGTGGGCGATTCGACCCATAGCAAACGTCTCTTTTATACCTTTATAAAAGCATGAAATTACGCCATGGTCTTAATTTAGATTCCATGTCATTATTTTTCGAAATCTAATATGTAAATTTTCATTAAAATGTGTAATTAAAGGTAAAAAAGGGTTGTTCATTATGTTTTACAAACTTTTTAGACAGTGGTAGTACATTTGTACCCTTCGATGAAAATACATATAGTTTCTATAGGTAGCTCTTTATACGTTCTTCTGAAGCTTTTTTCAGTATAATTTCATTATTTCGTTTTTAATGATTTATGACTGTTTTAGAAATACAATGTAGCCAATTAACAAGGCCATCTTTTGCTTCTGTTGCTTTTTAGCAAAGTTATATAGAGTTAGTATTGTATATGGTAGTAAAAATACTAATTTGTTTACATTTTGTTACTTTTAGGAAATTAGGACAAATAATTTTACATTAAATTTTATATTCACTACTTCTTTCTACAGGTGATAACAATGTAGTATGCTCTAAAACCGTTATTTAAACAATATAAAACTCATGTCTGCCCTGTCCAAAGAAAGAAAAACTTACTTCTGTCTAAGGCATAAAGTGCCTCAAAAATAATATAAAGTACTGACTACGATTCTGGAAACGTCTCTACTTTCCTTATCGTGCTCGCCTAAGGGAAAACTTATAATGCTTGGATACATAAAAAAGTTTAAAACAACTAGATATGGTAAGACAGTGACGTACGGATGACTAAAGTAGATAGGTGGAAATTCTCACCATGTTGTACTGAAAATTTATAAGACCACTTTGCTGGTGATATGCCCAAATAGCGTTATACAATGTATATGCTATATAGTTTGATGTAGGATGTATTCTTGTTCATTTGGAAAGTCAAATAGAGCATGTTTTTATTTTGTGTGGCGGAATGCCCGAGTGGTTAACAATCGGACTAGTAATCTAAGGATTGCTGGTCATGTGGATTCATACGCCGTCAGGGGCAAGACGTTGTTAACTTGAGCAAGAAATTTTACACTCATTACAGGAACGGATTCGAGTGTTTCAATAAGCACAGCTTCAAACACAATCTAACTAAAATAAATTCGTATAAACTAAACTAAATCATTTACACATGTATTTGTATAGTATTTTAGTTGAAGGCTGCGGTTACATTTGTAAATTTGTTTGTTTATTTTCATATAAAACAATATATGTTAGCAGCATATATTCAGGTAGAAGGTTGTGTTGTGTGTTGATTTAGTTACCGTATTAGTTTATGTAAATAGAAAATGTTTATTTAAATCGCATTAAACTTAAACAAAGCGGTTGGCCCCTGTTATTGAATATAATCGTTTCGTAATAATATTTTGAGATACTGGATTTCCAAAGGTATTGTAAAATGTTGTCCAATAGAATTATAGAGCATATCTACGTAAACTTTTCGGAAATTAGATCTGATTTATCTGATAATCAACAATAATTTTGGGATACCAAAATAGACAATCTTTGAGGCTATCTGCAAAAACATCGAGTCTCATAATGAGGTTAAAATTATTTGGTTATAAAAATAGTTTTTAACAGTTTTCTTTTCTTTCGAAAAACAATATTTCGTATTTATAAGTATTTAGACAGTAAATCATTTTAATTTTAGCTTCTTATTTTCTTCTAAAATAACATATAGTCTTCTTTACATAATACATTAGATATAAACCTTTTAAAGTTTGCTTCAAAATCGTATCAGTTTTATATGACGAAGAACAATGTTTTTATTTTATTTTTATATAAAATATGAACTTATAGAACCTATAAATAGAATATGAAATATTATTACATGAACTATATAAGATTGATAACGTACAATGATCTGATGATATTTAAGGATGTACGGACGGACGTACTACATATACGTTTATCCAATACATGTATATTCTACTTCGTTGTCAGATCGTATTCATAGAAAATAAACATATGAATGTAATTCTATTCAGCAGTTTATATGCTCAGTTTATCATTTATATGTGACAGAGCTATCAGTCGACTATATACAAGAAACATGCAGATTCTAAGTGATAAAAACAACAAGTTTTTTTTGTCTCCCATTTGCGTTAAAAAAAACATCAATGTTTGATGTTTTAAGAATATGTATACTCACCAGTCACTTCGCAGACCTATATTAACTAACAAAGTCTGAAACATATATGGGAGAATATCAACTTTTATTTGATTACTTTGGGTTATCAGATACGTGTTGATACATTTCACGTTCCAGACCTACTTTTGACACATTTTTCAAAAATATAAATATCATTGCGCAACATAATCTCGACACGATCTCTCATCCATGCACTGGACAATTTTTATTTTTGTAGAAAATGCACCTAACTTTTCCCTTTTTAAAAAAGGAAAGAAAATGGCACGATAGATAGGTCGA
This sequence comes from Ruditapes philippinarum, assembly GCF_026571515.1. Taxonomy (NCBI): domain Eukaryota; kingdom Metazoa; phylum Mollusca; class Bivalvia; order Venerida; family Veneridae; genus Ruditapes; species Ruditapes philippinarum. The sequence continues at coordinate 77,531 of NW_026851666.1, forward strand.
TCGAGAGGGTGCTACTTTGTACTTAAAAAAAACATGGTATATAACATTATTGATTCTTATCTGCTTGGCTTATTCGTTGAAATCCATTTAGGAAAATCTATTTGTAATATTGAAGATCTAACAAAAGAATGATACCATAGCAAAATTGATCAGTTCAGTGGAAAAAATAAAATCATATATTGTCATAATACCGTTCAATATTTATTTTTTAGAAAAATACGAAAACAAACAAAAAAGCAGTAATTATTATCACAACCAGCTGCGACAGTGTGTATCTGCTTACAGCAACCCTGTTGAGGATCTATTGTTCGAATGGTTGCTATGGAATGTTATTTTGGGACCTGCATAGAATTACTTTGCATATACGAGTAGTTTCCAATATAACTGTACGTATCTGTATATTGTATCGATAAATACGTTGGAAAGAATGGCAAGAGCTAGGTTGAAACACACATTCTCATTGAATTCATTCAAGATTTTACATTTTATAAGTACAAATATAACTAAAGCTAAGCTGCTCAGCTAGTATGTTCATTGTGCCAAACATATAAATGCATTATAAGTTGATTGATTAATTAATGTGAATCCCTTTATTACAACGTGATATTTAAGTATAAACTTTTCTTTCTCATCATCCTAAGGACAGATTAAATCCACGGATTATAGATACATTGAGATAACTTTCTTCAATTTGACGCCGTACATGCTCCATTTCAAAATGACAATATTTTATAATTTAACCAGAGATCGAAAATACAATGAACATTAAACCATGCCGATCATATCTTTAATGCTTCTGCTATTTAATTTAAAATGTAAAACAATGGCATTGCTTTGTCTTGTGAATATGAAGAAACGTTTATATTAGGCATATATACATGTATATTGCTTTCAGGTAGAATAAGTTAATGCATCTATATATCTTTTTATGAGTTTATAGACAATATTCTGTAGATTTCATAAGTATATTTTCAACGATGTTTGCTCCCATTAGATCTATATTTAAACGTCTTTGTTGTTTCATACAAAAAACATCTTGCTGACATAAGCACGGTGTGCACATGTCTCTCGGTCTCTGCACATGCCCGTGCACGAATACTTGTGTGACAGAGGCGTCCACGTTTACATGTTTTAAAATATCTGGTAAAGGAATTATTATGGAAATATAGAGGATATTCATTTTTTCTATAATTTTCTATTTTATTTCATCAATATTTCATTTTAGAAGTATATAATAAACATGTATTTTTACCAAACTTATTTTTCTTATTGCGCATGGGGCCTCACTTCATAAGGTATGGTGTCGGTTTAGTGTAGCGGTGTGACGACATAATTTACACGTGAACAGGTAAACATAGAAAAACATCCCTGTTATTATCTTCTTAAACGTATTATCTATGTCCGTATTTATCTCTAAATAAACCAGACTCATACACCATAACAGTGCCTGTGTTTAAAAAACGTAATCGTAGGTTTATTGCGTTTTAATTATAGAGTGTTTCGTACTCAATATTGTTCGAACTTTCGAAAATATACTCGTTAAAGGCAAATATATGTATTTATGTGACAGGGGGTTGTTTTTGGTAGTGGATGTAAGAAATAAGTACACGTTATTTGGTTTTATTTTTATACTGTTTAACTGTTACATGGAAATTTGGCATATATTTATATTTTCTAAAGTATTTTTTTCATTTTTTTAGCCAAAATAATATTACTACAACGTCATGGAACCAAAAGGAATTTGTTAATAAAAAGCACAAATTATTACAAATAATTATTAATACAACATTTTAACATTTTTTATTTTAAACATTTTATACAATGGTTTAGACAGCTGAAACAGCACGGCCACATTTATTATATGTATTTGTAAATAAAGAAAGATATTAAATCAAACTGGTTTATTGTTTCCTACCCTGTTTGGTGATTTATATTTAGGCCCATTTATTTAAAACTCCATAATAAAACTAGGAATCTATTATCTATACTGAAGATCTTGATTCCCCTATCTGTTTGATAGGGGAATATTGTGAAGCCTGTTAGGATAGTTAATAGACAGATATCTGTGTCATTTATAGACCCGTAATTTTAATGCCATTTTTCTTGCAGTGTGGACCTTATTCTATAGCTATCCCCAGCTAGTTTTTGGTGCTTTAAATCACATATAAATTAATAAATTCATCCTGCAGTGCATGTAATTTGACAGTTAAACATAAACAGTAGCTCATTTCCCTTGCTGTTCTTTATACACCTTTAGGGTTGTTGTCTTTTGGTGGCAGGGTTTTAAGATAGAGACTGAAGTACTTATGACCATGCAGTGCAGAAGCTGATTAAGTAGAAAATACTAGAAATACGATCATTGTGAGATGAACAAACATACGCTCCTAATAGAAAAAAAAACCAACTAAATATAACGAGTTCCTATAGCAAAATAACAATGTTACATAATTATTTAAATTCAATTTGTTGTGAATTTGTTTATGAATTCGGAAACAAATTTACTACGGCTATGTTAACTCATGATACCGGTATATATAATTTCTATATACAGTCGAGACTGTCATATGTGACCTTCAAAGGGATCTTTAGAAAAAGGTCTCATATGACAGGAAGTCTCTTAATACAGTTGCAGAGTCTCTTTATACTGTCACAAAAAAAATAAAATTTTAAAGACCATCGATATACCATTGTGACTTAGTTAACATTATATAAGTGTATGAAGGAATAATATCTAAACAATTGCAATTAAACATACTAGTCGTTTAAATCAAAGCAATGCATTGGGTTCAGACAATTAGGGTCGCTTGTCACATATGACATGGGGTTGTATAATTCAGACCTTTTATATAGGGAAATATGTTGGTAGCACTGATGCAAGGTTGGATAAAACAGAGAGTCATTGAAATCAGGGGGTCACTAAGGCAGTTACTACTGTATATTATTACAAAAATTCACATGTATAATTACAGGTACAAATGGCACAATTCACATACACCGAGTCAGATTTCAACGAGAATACATGCAACTGGCAACAGACAGAATGCCAGCAGAGCAAGGTAGCATTTTGAAATTATTATTTTTGTGCCCCCACGTTATTGTGCCCCCATGTTAGTGGCGGGCATTTAGATTTACCCTTGTCCGTCCGTCCGTCCGTCCGTCCGTTCACTTTTGTGTCGCACGTAACTCAAAAAGTATTTGACCTAGAGTCATGAAACTTTACAGGAATGTTGATCAGCATGTGTAGTTGTGCACCTGGGTATTTTCGTCTGGATATTTTTAGTATTTTCAGAGTTATTGCCCTTGACTTAGTAAAATTTTGCAATTTTCAACTTGTGTCGCATGTAACTCAAAAAGTATTTGACCTAGAGTTATGAAACTTTACAGGAATGTTGATCAGCATGTGTAGTTGTGCACCTGGGTATTTTCGTCTGGATATTTTAAGTATTTTCAGAGTTATTGCCCTTGACTTAGTAAAATTTTGCAATTTTCAACTTGTGTCGCATGTAACTCAAAAAGTATTTGACCTAGAGTCATTAAACTTTACAGGAATGTTGATCAGCATGACTGTGTAGTTGTGCACCTGGGTATTTTCGTTTGGAAATTTTCATTATTTTCAGAGTTATTGCCCTTGACTTAGTAAAATTTTGCAATTTTCAACTTGTGTTGCATGTAACTCAAAAAGTATTCGACCTAGAGTCATGAAACTTTACAGGAATGTTGATCAGCATGTGTAGTTGTGCACCTGGGTATTTTCGTCTGGATATATTTAGTATTTTCAGAGTTATTGCCCTTGACTTAGTAAAATTTTGCAATTTTCAACTTGTGTCGCACGTAACTCAAAAAGTATTTGACCTAGAGTCATGAAACTTTACAGGAATCTTGATCAGCATGTGTAGTTGTGCACCTGGGTATTTTCGTCTGGATATTTTTAGTATTTTCAGAGTTATTGCCCATGACTTAGTAAAATTTTGCAATTTTCAACATGTGTAGCAGGTAACTCAAAAAGTATTTGACCTAGAGTCATGTAACTTTACAGGAATATTGATCAGCATGTGTAGTTGTGCACCTGGGTATTTTCGTCTGGATATATTTAGTATTTTCAGAGTTATTGCCCTTGACTTAGTAAAATTTTGCAATTTTCAACTTGTGTCGCACGTAACTCAAAAAGTATTTGACCTAGAGTCATGAAACTTTACAGGAATCTTGATCAGCATGTGTAGTTGTGCACCTGGGTATTTTCGTCTGGATATTTTTAGTATTTTCAGAGTTATTGCCCATGACTTAGTAAAATTTTGCAATTTTCAACATGTGTAGCAGGTAACTCAAAAAGTATTTGACCTAGAGTCATGTAACTTTACAGGAATATTGATTAGCATGTGCAGTTGTGCACCAGGTATTTTCGTCTGGATTTATTTAGTATTTTTAGAGTTATTGCCCTTCACTTAGAAAATTTTTGCAATTTTCAACTTGTGTCGCAAGTTTCTCAAAAAGGATTTGACATAGTCATTTAACCTTATAGGCAGGTTGCTCAGCATATTTTAGATTTGCACCTAGGGTTTTGCTTGTGGATTTATCCAGTATTAGTCCCCTACCGGTTTACCGGAGGGGACTTTAGGTTTACCCTCCGTCCGTCTGTCCGTCCGTCAGTCCGTCTGTCCGTCCGTCAGTCCGTCCGTCCACAAAACTGGATCCCGCAATAACCCAAAAAGTACTGAAGATATTTTAATGAAACTTGATATATGGATAGATGGCAGTATGGAGATTATGCACGTCTTTTTCTTTTCTTCCTATGTTGAAAATTCTGGTTGCTATGGCAACAAATAGACTGAAAATATGGCAAATTTTACACATAACCTGGATCCCGCGATAACGCAAAAAGTACTGAAAATATTTTTATGAAACTTGATATATGGATAGATGGCAGTATGGAGATTATGCACGTTTTTTTCTTTTCTTCCTATGTTGAAAATTCTGGTTGCTATAGCAACAAATAGACTGAAAATATGGCAAATTTTACACATAACCTGGATCCAGTGATAACACAAAAAGTACTAAAAATATGTTTATGAAACTTGACATATGGGTAGATGGCAGTATGGAAATTATGCACATTCTTTTTTATCTTCCTATGTTGAAAATTCTGGTTGCTATGGCAACAAATAGACTGAATTTCAAGGTTTCTGATTCTAGTTTTTAAGTTTTTCCACTATAAGTTCTTTATTTCTTAAGGTATTTTCTTCAAACTTTAAGTATAAGTTGCTTGTCATCAACCACATCATATGTGACAAGGTTTACAACTCTAGCACAAAATTTATCAGAATTACCTCCCTTGAACTTAAAATTTTCATGAAAAAAACATTGTTTTTTTTAATAACTTCTTTTTCTGAATGTATCTACATCAAACTTCATATAAATGTTTCTTATTGTCACTCAATTTGTGAGTGCAATACTCTAGCAAGACTATTTCCAGAATTATGCCCCTTTTGAACTTAGACTTTTTTTTGAGAAATTGGTAATTTTTACTCCAACTTCTTCAATCATGATAGGATTTTAAAATTGTTATATTTTGATAACAGGGATGTTTAAAAAATAACTTTAGAGTGTCCTGCAGTCCGTCTGTCTGTTCATAAAAACTGTTTCCTGTGATCATTTTTAAAGAACTTTTTCAACAAATTTACTTAAAATAGGAACCTAAGTGAATGGCCAATGGCCCTTCAGAATGTTGCTTGGGCTCTTACCGGTAGGGGACTTATGGATTGCTTGCAATACTATGATAATTGCTTGTTTGAAGAGTAATTTCCCTTGACTTAGTAAAAAGATTGACAGAACAGCGGCGCGGTGGGGGCACCCGTGTCCTATGGACACATTTCTAGTTATACTGAAATCTCCAGACAGTGGACAGTTTTTAATTTAAAGCAAAACAAGTCCATTACACAATTTGTGTAGGCTAAGATTGAGAAAAAAAGACCTTGTAAATTACATTTTATACAAAAAGGAAGGGAATTGCATTTACATACATGTTTACTTTATTATATAAGTAACATAGATGTAGAATTAATCAAATATTGTTTAATTACACAGTTATAATTATATACTATAGTATGAGGTCATTTATATACATAATATATATTGACTGGGGTAATTTATTGCAAATTTTTGTTTGACTCTTAAGTTGAAGAAGCAGGAATTTCATGATTTGTTAACTGTTCAACATGAGACACAATTATTTTGATGTTTTAGTTTGATGAAACCCTGCAAAGTGGCTGGGATAAAGCTGTGGAAGATGGTCACTTTAGGTACAAACTGGACATTGAAGAAACAAGAGTGATTGGTAGCAAGAAATACATAGCCCAGGTATATTTTATTCTAAATATTTTGTTTTAGTCCAACTAAAAGTATGTAATATGAGTTGAGATTCTGACATGGAACAAAACATCTCCGAATCTTTGGCTTATGGAAATATTTGCATTATATTTCTGATGTACATAAACAGCCTATTGAAGATCATCACAGAAGTAAGACTTCCATATTAAGACTGCCATATTAAGACCAATTTTTACAAAGCACAGAATTTACTGTTACTGTATGCATTTCAAACAAAGCATGATCCAGAATTAAGACCACAGCACTTGTCCATTTTAAGACAACCATTTTCAGTCCCCATTCTTTGTTTTAATCTTTTTATTTTACCCCACTATTTAGACCACTGATAATCCAGTCAAAACCTATTTAGACAAAATATACATATATTTATCTTATCTTCATATACTGATAGTAAGACAATTGATAAACAAATAAATTGTAATTAAATATATACGAGGGTTGTTCGGGAAGTTCTGAGAATTGTTTTATAGCACACGTTGTAGTTGGGTTAGCGTAAATATAAATATATACGCATTTATTTCAATATATACTGTACAGTATCTGAAAATATCATCATCATACACACAGAAACTAAAACATAATAAGAATAGTAAATAACCATATAACAAACACCCGGAGCACGCCGACGTCATTTGCAACGTTATGCGACGTTAAAGTCCATCGATCGTCGCACCTTTTCAACGTAGTCACCTGCAATTTCGATGCATTTCCTGTGTCAGCTGATCCACTTATTGTATGTTTCCACGTACCAGCTATCGGTAAAGGACGAGACTATAGCTTGCGTATGCTTAACAAGATCGTCAGCTGAGTCAAAGCGTTTTCAACGCAGCTGTGATTTGAGCTCCGGGAACACACGGAAGTCAATCAGAGCGAGGTCCGGGCTGTATGGAGGGTTTCTTCCTTCTTTAAAACGAGCATGCCATCCATACACTGTAGCCGGACTGCATTTCTTGTATTTTCCTGTAGAATTGATCATTTTCATTGTTTCTGTGGAAGACTTTTCCAGCGCAACACAAAATCTCACGATGCTTCGCAATTCAACGTCACCTATCGACATCATGTTGTTTACTCAGTGGCTCTGGGCAACAACTTTAAAACAATGTTGATCCGTTGAGAATTTAAATAACGTTATGATATTTTCAGGAAATGACGTCATGACGTTCCGCTGCTGACCAGCGTTTTCGCGCATTATTTACGTTATCAAAATTACGAAATATTATAAGTGTAGCGCGTTATACCTTTCTTTAGAGTCGGACTGCTCCGGTGCGGCGTTATAGTGTTGCTATGGTTACTGCTATTTCCGGCTATTGTTGTCTGATTCTATTCAATTTTTAGGAATAGTTCCGTGATATGCTAATCTTAGTATGTGCAAAATATTACGTCTTAGAAACAAAAAAATAAAGGAAATATGACAAAATTCCCAGAACTTCCCGAACAACCCTCGTACACAGACAATGTTTAAAACATATTAAGAGAACTACTGTAGTTTATAAAATAAAATACTCTTGTATTCACATTGGTTAATAATTATGACATAATTATGTTAATAGTTATTCCATTGTTTTTTTTTTATCTGATATAGAAGAGCAAAATAAGGTTTAAAAATTAACAGAACATTGACTAGCCCTTTCTTTGCTATATTTCAATATGATGTAGAAGGCTATAAGGGAAAACACTATAAATTGTTACCTTAATGCAGTAACGGGTTAACTCCTTATATGATTTAATAGAAGTTAACCTGTTACTGCACTATGGTCACTTTGGTGAAAAAGAAATGTCTGAAAATAATGAAGACAATTCCTTTCAAGGTGTTATTATCAGATTCTTAGTTGTTATAACCAATTTTGTTTTAGTTTAATGTGCATGTTAAATCAAGGTTAATTAACTGAAATTTAGCTCAGATCATGTTTTCTTAAAAGAAAAGTTGACTTCTACAACATAAATGCCTTTATTATGCATCAAGGCATGGTGAAAGATTAATATAATCTATGTAGCTTTTCAACTTAAATTACTATAACTCTATTAGCATAGTGTCTAATGAGATTTCAGTACAAAAATGGTATAAATGATTCAATGTACATGCTATACTTACTTGACAAAGCTTTGGAACATTTAACAGAACATTGACTAGCCCTTTCTTTGCTATATTTCAATATGATGTAGAAGGCTATAAGGGAAAACACTTAAACGCTTTTTATTACTTGGGGACCATACGCCGCTTTTCGTGGAATGGCACAGAAATGTCACATTGAAGGTTCCATGATAACCGCCGTATGAACACATCTGCGGATGTTTCTAAATTAAAAAAAATTTACTATTTCATGTTTAAATGTTGAATTCTGCTTAAGCCGGTGCTAGGGGGCGTGGACGGTAACTTGCACTTTCCAGTACCGTCCATGAACAGGCTCAATCAAACCGAGCCTGCAACATTTTCAATTTTGCGTGTTGGGCTTTCTTTAGGGATTCTGTATTTATTTGTTTTTATACCCCCAAAAACGAAGTTTTGGGGGGTATATAGGAGTCACCCGGTGGTCGGTCGGTTGGTCGGTCGGTCCAGCGGTCCGTTGCATTTTCCTTGTCCGGAGCATAACTTGAAGACTAATGGTTGGAATTCAATATAACTTCATACAATGGTCAAGCACATTAAGAGGAAGTGCAGTGCACAAGAACCATAACTCTATCTTGACTAATTACAGAGTTATTGCCCTTTGTTACTTTTCCTTGTCCGGAGCATAACTTTAAAACTACTGGTTGAAACTCAAAACAACTTCATACAATTGTCAAGCACAATAAGGGGAAGTGCAGTGCACAAAGACCATAACTCTATCTAAAGTAATAACAGAGTTATTGCCCTTTGTTATTTTTCCATTGCTTTCTTTTGTCCGGACTATAACTTGAAGACTAATAGTTGGAATTCAATATAACTTCATACAATGGTTAAGCACATTGAGAGGAAGTGCAGAGTACAAGAACCATAACTCCATTTTGACTAATTACAGAGTTACTGCCCTTTGTTACTTTTCCTTGTCCGGAGCATTACTTGAAAACTACTGGTTGGAATTCAAAACAACTTCATACAATTGTCAAGCACAATAAGGGGAAGTGCAGTGCACAAGAACCATAACTCTATCTAAAGTAATTACAGAGTTATTGCCCTTTGTTATTTTTCCATTGCTTTCTTTTGTCTGGACTCAAACTTGAAGACTAATTGTTGGAATTCAATATAACTTCATACAATGGTCAAGCACATTGAGAGGAAGAGCAGTGCATGAGAACCATAACTCCATTTTGACTAATTACAGAGTTACTGCCCTTTGTTACTTTTCCTTGTCCGGAGCATAACTTGAAAACTACTGGTTGGAATTCAAAACAACTTCATACAATGGCCAAGCACAATAAGGGGAAGTGCAGTGCACAAGAACCATAACTCCATTTTGACTTATTACAAAGTTATTGCCCTTTGTTACTTTTCGATTGCTTTTTTTTGTCCGGAGCATAACTTAAAGACTACTAGTTGGAATTCAATATGACTTCATACAATGGTCAAGCTCATTGAGAGGAAGTGCAGTGCATGAGAACCATAACTCCATCTTGACTAATGACAGAGTTATTGCCCTTTGTTACTTTTCCTTGTCTGGAGCATAACTTGAAAACTACGGGTTGGAATTCAATACAACTTCATGCAGTTGTCAAGCACATTAAGAGGAAATGCAGTGCACAAGAATTATAACTCCATTTTGACAAATTACAGAGTTATTGCCCTTTGATACTTTTCCTTGTCTGGAGCATAACTTAAAACATACTGGTTGGAATTTAAAACAACGTCATACAATGGTCAAGCACAATAAGAGAAAGTGCAGTGCACAAGAACCATAACTCCATTTTGACTAATTACAGAGTTACTGCCCTTTGTTACTTTTCCTTGTCCAGAGCATAACTTGAAAACTACTAGTTGGAATTCAAAACTATTTCATACTATGGTCAAGTATATTGAGAGGAAGTGCAGTGCACAGAAAGCTTAACTCTTTTTTGACTAATTTAAAAGTTTTTGCCCTTTGTTACTTTTTATTGTCCAGTGCATAACTTGAAAATTAATGGTTGGAATTCAATGAAACTTTATACAATGGTCAAGGGCAGTGAGATGAAGTGCAGTGCACAAGAACAATAACTCTATTTGGACTAATTACAGTTATTGCTTTTGTTACTTTTTTGTCCAGTGCATAACTTGAAAACTAGTAGTTGGAATTCAATACAACTTCATACAATGGTCAAGTGCAATGAGAGGAAGTGCAGTGTACTTCAATCTTCAGTATTTATAGAGTTATTGCCCTTTGTTCCTTTTCCTTTTCTTTCTGGACTTCTTACAGAGTAATCCAATAAAACTTCATCAATGGCCAACCACATTGAAAGGAAATGCAACATACAAGAACCACAACTATCTTTAATTGCCCACAACCATAACTCTATATTTCAATTCTTATACAAGGTATTCTGTTACTAGTAACATCCTCATTTCCGAAGCAGTCTTGCGGGGGGGTATTAATCACATTTAGTGATAGTTCTAGTTTGGAATGTTATTTTAAAATATTTTTACCTGATATATACATGTATAAGGTTACTGAAAGAGTTCATGATTTAATTATATTTTTCAGTTAAATGTAAAGCGAGCTCAGGAGAGGAGGAAACCAGACGTGATTGAATCAGTAAATCAACCATTTAATCCAGCATCTTTTAATTTCTTAAAAATCAAACCCCAAGAAATCCTTCTAGAACTTGTAAAAGAAGAAGATGATTCAAGGCCGAACAATCAGGTTAACCAGACACAGGAAAATGGTACTGATAAACAAGAAGTTAAGGTATCAAATTGGGGTTCTTAGATCACATTTTAAAAATCTTAATTGTCATTTGCTGAATTTCTTAAATGAACGTGTTCAGTTTCAATTGTTGGATAAGTCCATCAATAATTTTATCAAAATAATAAAATTTGAAGGTCAGCCAACAGTATAGAGCCTGGTTAGACTTCACAGAAGTTCAGGCTCACCTGGCACTGTACTGGTGACAAAGGCTAATTTATTTGTTCAAAATATTGTAAAATGCTGCATTGCTATTGTCATAAAAAACATAGAAATATTAATCTTTTTAGGTGAAATGGTTTAACCATTCTTTCTGTGTTTGGGTGTACATCCAGTTTTCTTTGTCATACAATTACTTGAGAATGAATAAGCATTGGTTCCAGTAAATTTTGTGAATTTATTTTTTGAAAGGTATATTTGCTGTTAAATGTTTCAGATATTTTCCTTCCATTGACTTATTATTGACTAAATATTTACTTATTGTTGTGTGTTGAATCCTGCTAATGACATTATAACAGGAAACAATTCAGTTAGTGCATTCAAGGTTGTTGATTCTACATATTAAATCACTTTAGTGCAATAACTGGTTAACTCCTATTAAATTTAGAAGGACTTAACCTGTTACAACACTAAGGTGACAATGAAAACAAAGTGATGCATATTGTTGCACATCAAGTGTTCATGCTTTGAGAAAGCTGGAAAATTCCCCATTATACTTTTACAATAGTTCTGTGACATAAACCCATAACACAAAGAGGAAACAGTAAGGTAGATAAAGTAGTACATAATATGAAGTTACAAAAATTAAAAGTTATAAAATGTTTTGTTTTTTACAGAAGAGAAATTTGGTAGTTATAAATGTAAGCCCCCTGGAGTATGGACATGTTCTGCTGGTTCCCGACATAGATGCTTGTCAGCCACAGGTAAATTAATTGAGCCGTGCCATGACAAAACCAATATAATGCGTTATCGACCACCATGGATCCAGACCAGCCTGCGCATCTGCGCAGTCTGATCAGGATCCATACTGTTCACTTAAAACCCTATAACAAGTAGAGAAACTGATAGGGAACAGCATGGATCCATGCTGGTCACAAACCAATTATTTGGTTTTGTCATGGTGCGGCTCATTTTATGTTTTAAGCTGCACACCTCCAGATATGAGCCAAAATATATCAAGAAATTAATTCTTTACAAAAATGTATTAAGATCTTAAGAAAAGTAAAATTATTCAATATTTAATTAATTAATTACATGTTATGTGCGATTAATGACTGATTTTGCAGTATCAATCACTAAAATTCTACTGTGTTACTAACACAGTAATATGCATATTTTTACCTTGTTTTGGTTATTGACGTGGATTGTTAGTGCCGTCTGCAATGTGTAAATTACTTTCTTTGTTCACTTTACAATATTTTACTTTTTTAAATACATTTTCAAAATTTTCATGAAAATTCGCATGAAACTTGAGGCATGCTGCTTTAAAATTGAAAATTTCCTTTTAATAGAAATTGAATTACATTGTCAATGTTTCCTTCCAAATTTACTTAACTATCTCGTCACAAGTTCAATATTTTATCCATTTTAGTATAATAATGTTTTGATCACATGCATCCAAATTCTTTCTGTTAAACAATGTGATATTTATTTTAGGCTTTTTTCCCTAAAGAAATAAACATATAGGATTTTTTTTGTATGAAAAAAATGGTAAAATGTGTTTTGACAGATTATTTGATGTAGGAATATTTTACAGATTATAATGAAAGTATTAACTCATGGATTGTTTTGAACTCTACTTGTTTATGTTTTTTGTTTGTTTTTTTCACAGGTATTAACAGAATCTTCAATGAGGGTATCCTTAGAGATGATGCTGCTGAGTAAACACAGGTAAAAAATGATAAAACTTACCTGTAATACTTCAGATTATATCATGTGAGAAAGTGATGCAGCTAGTGTACAATACAGAATATTGTTGGCCCTACTCACATGGCTGCTCTTGCCTGAAATAATAAACTTAGAGACATCTGAGGTCTTTCTCTACCAGTAGAGCTTGAAAGTTGTCATAAAACCTGTAAATTTTCAGTAAGTCTTAAATCTCCAAACCTAGTTTAATATCACTCTAAGGCTAGATATATTAGGGTAAGGTACAATATATGGGAAGAAAAGTGTTAGAATCTTAATGGAGTCTTGTAAGAACTGTAATTTGATTTGTTTACTAGACTAGCTTTACATATACATGTATATATGGTAAATAGCATAATTGACACATGTTTTCTTGGACCTTCAAATATACATGTTGGTTTTTAGCTCACCTGTCACAAAGTGACAGGGTGAGCTTTTGTGATCGCTTTTCGTCCGGCGTCCGTCCGTCCGTCCGTCGTCCGTCCGTCCGTAAACTTTTGCTTTAAATGACATCTCCTCATAAACCACTGAGCCAATTTCATCCAAACTTCACAGGAATGTTCCTTTGGTGGTCACCTTTAAAAATTGTTCAAAGAATTTAATTCCATGCAGAACTCTGGTTGCCATGGCAACCAAAAGAAAAACTTTAAATATCTTCTTTTAAAAAACCATAAGAGCTAGAGCTTAGATATATGGCATGAAACATCTTCTAGTGAGTGTCTACCAATTTTGTTCAAATTAAAGCCCTGGGGTCAAAATTGGCCCCGCCCCTGGGGGTCATTGATTTTCCCTATATGCATATAGTAAAAACTTAAAAAATCTTCTTTCAAAGAACCGTAAGAGCTAGAGCTTAGATATTTGGCATGAAACATCTTCTAGTGAGTGTTTACCAAGTTTGTTCAAATTAAAGCCCTGGGGTCAAAATTGGCCCCGCCCCGGGGGTCATTGATTTTCCCTATATGCATATAGTAAAAACTTAAAAAATCTTCTTTTAAAGAACCATAAGAGCTAGAGCTTAGATATTTGGCATGAAACATCTTCTAGTGAATGTCTACTAAGTTTGTTCAAAAAAAAGCCCTGGGGTAAAAATTGACCCCGCCCCAGGGGGTCATAGATTTTCCCTATATGCATAATTAGTAAAAACTTAAAAAATCTTCTTTTAAAGAACTCAAAGAGCTAGAGCTAAGATATTTAGCATGAAACATGTTCTAATGGGTGTCTACCAAGTTTGTTCAAATAAAAGCCCTGGGGTCAAAACTGGCCCCGCCCCGGGGGGTCATTGATTTTCCCTATATGCATATAGTAAAAACTTAAAAAATCTTCTTTTAAAGAACTCAAAGAGCTATGGCTAAGATATTGAGCATCAAACATGTTCTAATAGGTGTCTACCAAGTTTGTTCAAATACAAGCCCAGGGGTGAAAATTTGCCCCGCCCCGGGGGTCATTGATTTTCTTTATATGTGTTTAGCAAAAACTCTAAATCTTCTTTGAAAAAACCCAAATAGCTAGAGTTTAGATATTAAGCATGAAACATCTTTAAGTAAATATCTACAAAGTTTGTTAACATAAACGCCCGGGGGTCAAAACTGGCCCTGCCCCAGGGGTGACATTGTTTTTAACTATATGTGTATAGTAAAAACTTTAAAAATCTTCTTTTAAAAATGCCAATGAGCTAGAACTTAGATGTTTAGCATGAAACATCTTCTTATGGGTGTCTACCAAGTCTGTTCAAATAAACAAATAAAAGCCCTTGGGTAAAAATTGGCCCAGGGGTGGGGGGCCTATATACAGGTGAGCGACCTCAGGGCCATCATGGCCCTCTTGTTTATACATCACAGCTATTTTTGCACAGTGAAAATTTAATTTTGAAGTCATGGACGAAAAAACATCACAATATCTTTTCTGTTACTTACTTTTGCTAAGTGTGTTGGTGTAATGCCTATAATTATGATTTTCTTTTTTAATATAACTAAATAAGTTTGTTTAATTTATTTTCAGAGGATTTAGGATAGGTTTCAACAGTTTATGTGCATTTGCCTCAGTAAATCATGCTCATCTACATGCTTATTACCTAGATAGGGAACTTTTTGTAGAATCTGTAGTAAGTATATTTTGGTACATTGTATTATACATTAGGCCTACTTAAAATTTTATAAATTTTACTTTGTGGCAATCTATTTTCGTCGTTTGTCTCTCATCATGTTTTAGAACTCATGTTGGATTAGAAGTAAGTCAAATTCAGGGAAATTCTTGTTGCTGGTTAGTTATCCAGGAAAGCTGGTTAGGTGCATGGACTGCCAAGATATAACCAAAATTGTGTTTAAATGTTCAAATTAGCATAAAAAACAGGGGGAACAAAAGGACAGTACATGTACTTGGTATATCCTAGTGCTTTGAAAAAAAGAAGAGAAAATACTATTTTCTCTTCTTTTTTTCAAAGCACTAGGATATACCAAGTACATGTACTGTAAGTAACTTTATTTTGAAAGTTTAAATCAAGGATTATCATAAGCAAAAGACTATTGGTTTTCTTGTTTGAAGGAAAAATATTGAATATTAAAAATATTATTAATAAATAATGATTTTTTTTGTACATGTATGGATTATTTCAAGTTCAATGAAGTTCAAATCAATTGCACAAATTCAGCAGGTTAAGGGTTAAACTTTGGTACCAGTAATCAAATGTTAAATATATGTGCATGGGATATATAAAATATTTTATTTTGTCACTATAGAGCATATTGAACATTTTTTTACAGCCAGTAAAGCATATATGTGGAGACTTATATGAACTAGATGCTATGCCAGCTAAAGGATTTGCTTTTCAACTACATAAGACTGGAGTAGACAAATTATCAAAGTAAGAATCTAACCTGTTTCTTTCAATTGCACATTATTCAGATGGGGTTATAGCTGAGTTAATGGTTTAAAGTTTATACTGCAAACTGCAGTATGTGTTTTGATCCTTAGGTGCACTTAAATTCAAAGAAACTTGAAGAAAAAAAATTGAAAAAAGAAACAACTTGAAAAATAATGAAACCCTATTTTATTTATGTACAGCTGCATTCTTTTACAACTTACAACATTTTTATTTCGTAAATTATCTGTAAAAAAATTTTTTGAATATTTAAGTATTCTTACAAGGAGGAATATACCTTATGTTACTTTGTAAAGTAAGAATGTAATAACGATCATCATATTTCATTAATAAAGAAAGTAGATATTTTTCTGTAAGAAAATACTGTAGTTTTAGAAAAATAAAGCCTGTAATTATTAATTTCGAAATTGTCATACGTCATAAAGTATTGCAAACACATTTATTTATTTAATTGGTTAAATAATAATAATTAGTTTCCGGCAATGAAACATTTTTTTGGCATTAAAAAATTAAAAAGAAATTGACAATATTAATCATTTGTATAAATAAGGAATATATTTTTGGTGATTTTCAGGATTATATTCCATATAGCAGATTACTTCCAGAAACATGAAGTTGCACATAATATGTACATGATTCGAGGCCCGGTTTTTAATGAGGATCAACATAGTACTAATAGAACTATACGTGTTTATTTGTGGCCAAGGAAGAAGTTTATAGGTAGCATGTGTATGTGTTTTGCATATATAGCATGACTGATCCTTATTCTTTATTTATATGTTGTTTTATAACTTTTCAAAAAATATATTTTAGATAAATTTGTTTGCTTTTGATGTTTTCCCTGCTATCTCTTTTATTGGCATTACACTAGAATTTGAAAAGCACATTATATTTGTAAAGTCTGCTTTTTAACTCGGAGTTAAATGTTTAATGGAATGAACATATTTTGTTTCAAGCCAACTCTTATTGGCATTCCATTAGCATTATAACATTAAATTATCAATTTTGATGATAAATAAAAAGGCAGGGCCTGGATTGATAAAAAAGTTTAGTACAGCTATGATAGTATCTGTTCTCTTTTTATCGTTATTTAACATACTGAATATATGGGGGCGTCTATACTGTTATGGAGTGGTTAAGGTCACTGACTTCAAACCACTTGCTTCTCACCAATGTATGTTAGTATCCCGACAGGGACTTTAAATTCTTTCATGTGACAGTGAGGAATTTATCCATCTAGCTTTTGGAATGTCTATGGTTCTACTCAGGTGCCCGTTCGTGCCTTGAATAATGCAGGGAATGGCACCTGAGACCTTCCTCCACCAGTAAAGCTGGAAAGTTGCCATATGACATATACTGTGTTGGTGCAACATAAAACTACAAACAAAAAAACACAAAATAAAATATTGCTACATTATCTTCATCTTATTCTTTCACATGTTAACATATATTTATATTTTTATAATATTTCAGGGTTAAAAGATGAAGAAGCTTTCAACGTAGCATTAGTGGAGCTGGCAGGACATTTACCTGTTAAAGGTATGGTATATAACTTAAGTTTATTGTTATCTTATTTTGTGCAACTCTTGACATAAAACACCATGATTTTCTATCATTGATATCATATTATGAGAGTGTTTGTTTTTAATGTAATATAATCTGTATGGATTTCTTTATCTTACACATGTTTAATATGGATATGTTATTTTAGGATAAACTTGATCTCGAACTTAAACTTAACTTGATTTTACTAGGATCTCAGGTGGCACAGTAACCCATTGTGATCTGTTCTTCTCAATGAGAATAAAATACAATTCTACATTAAGTGTTTAAAAATATGTACTGGCATATGAGAAAAAAATATGTAAAATAAGTCAAGTTTTTGTTGTTTCATATACATGTATTATACTAACTAAACAAGTTCAAGATACTTATGTTCATTTTCCCTTTTCATCAAAATAGATCAGTCTTTAGTTTAAGTTGGAAAAAAAAAGATTCCTATTTTTTATTAGCATCTAGGATTTTGCTTTCAACTAAGTTGCATTGTTTAAGCAAAGCATGTATCATTTAAAAGCTGCTGTTTATTTTCAGTTAAAGAAATGTTTTATGACTTGGATGAAGAAAAGATAGAGTCAACTATACGAGATGCAGCTCTAGAAGACAGTGAATATAACAGTATCAAACAGGATGTTTCCAACATATGTCAGTCATTTATAAGTTGATGACAACCCCTATTTCTAGCAAATATCTGTTATTGTGATACTGGATAGACCATTATAAGATCTGTATTTTATTTAAACACAATTATATTGCATTGTATAGTATGAATTATTTATTGAACCAAACTTAAATGTTACACAGTTGTGATGGAAGTAGGTGGGATGTGGAACTTGTATGGAATGGAAGTTTTACTGATGTGATAATGTCTGCAGGTGCAATTTTATTTCACTTTTTTTAAGAAAATGAATTATTACAATTTTTACAGAAATTAACTACACTCATAATGGAATATATGTATTATTGTGCAATTTATCATATATTTTGCTGCAGAATAGGCTTTTTTGATTTTTAAAAAGAAAAAGAATATGATGTGCTTTTATTATATATTAAAATCTTAGATAGCTGAGATACTGCCTGAAAAAGGAGAATCACTTAAAGTGCTTCCAGCATAAATGTAAATTTAAAATAACTGTATTTATTACATGCTTTTCGGTGGTTTATAGAAATATATCGGTGAAATAAAACTGGTAATTTCACTGTTTGAAACAGTGAAATTACCACTTTGATAATTTCACTGTTTTGAATTTAAGCCCCTTACGTTGTTTCAGTGAAATACCAGCGTTCACAGTACTGGGTACCAACTTAATGACGTGACGTCGTAAATGACGTCACGTTGTATTATTATTTGGCGCGCTTTTCATTCAGTATTTGGTTTAATGTCTTTTTAAAACGTTTCTTTGCATATAATAAAAAGAAAATTTGTTTAGTTCAGTGTAAGATCGGAATATATTTCACCTTGTGAACACCAAAAGTCCATATTTCACTCGTGGCTGCGCCACTCGTGAAATATACCTTTTGGTGCTCACTCGGTGAAATATATTCCGATCTTACACTGAACTAAACAAATATCCTCTATTTATTTACTTGATTTCCTAGAAACGTCTTATTTATATAAGTATATTTTGTTTGTCATGTTTTGTGGTCTTCCATTGTTACTCAAAGAATCTCAGAATATTTTAATCCTCAAGTGTTAGTACATTTTGACGAATTTAAAATTACACAACATTCTGGTACAGTAGAACAATATACAGTCATAATTATATTTAAGAAATAATATATCCCAAACAGTGATTTTATCGCTCAATAACATCACTGTTTGGAGTTCGGATGCGAGGAATTATATCACGAGGGCGTAACAGTGGTGTTATCAAGCGATAAAATCACTGATTTGGATATATTATTTCGATTCTAACACGACATTAACAAATAAATGTTGCGGTACTTGATAGTTAAGCAAAATTGCGCCTGATTTGTTTCCAAACTTATTTTCAGCGCGTCGGATTTTTAGTGGTTACGTCACGTGTATAATGATTACGTCACATGTCTAAATATAGAACGTCAAACTGTGCATCTGTTGCATAATAACACACACTTTCTGTTCTTCTATGTTCAATAGGGCAAAAATGCGGGTCGTGTTAGAATTCTCAGTAGAATGTTGTTAACAGTTAAATATATTTACTTTGATTCTCTATCACTATCAACTTTATTGGCTAGAATGGAACTAAATTTCAATTTTTAGAGCATTTTGATTATTTTATCATCTATTCAATGTATTTAAAGATACAATGTATGTTTCTGTCATAACGTAAACCAAATGTTGAGTTTAAATACCTCAATAGTGTTTTTGATAGCTAATTATGGCACTGCATGATAAACTTGAATTTTATTTTCATTTGGGAAATAGGAACAGTATAATAGTTATGTTAAAACAGTGACTTATCAATAACATGTATGTCAAGAAAATGTTGAAACAATTATCATTTTTTTACTCAGGGAGTAAAATTATTTTAAAGGGTGTTTAAAGTGTATAAAGTTAGATCTAATTAAATTTTATCATAAAATTGAAAAACAGTAAAATAATGTTATCATAATCTTATGTTAGTTATCAAAAGAGATGTAACATATAATGTTTCTGTTAATTAACAGTCCTGAATACTGTATTAAACAGAATCATGAATGAAATGTTCTGGAACAAAATATTATTATGCGATTTTAATGAGGGTTTACACTGTTTATTAATGATTATATACATGTGCCATTTGCTCATTTGAAAAAAATATCAACATACTTTTCATACAGGTATTTTGAAACTAATCTTTTACAAAAATCCTGTAAACTGAAGACAGCACAGATAAAGCTTTATACACTTAAAATTTGTCATAGTTTCTGGTAAAAATGCCATATTAATTATTTTGTATTTATCTGTACATGGTGTTATTTATTATGATAGTGGGTCCAATCTTGTTTCATACACTGCTTTTTAAGTATAGGACAAAAAATTACCAAACCTTACTCTTTGTATGGTGGGATAGCATGTTTTGCACCTTTGTTTTATATTCAAACAGAATCACCAACCAGTGTCATATTGTATTGCACCATATAGGCTCTTACATTGTCAAAATGTTAAAAAAAAATCTTTAAAAAATCCAAAAGAAGTACTGGTTCCAGTTAAATGTTTAATATGAGACAAATTATTGTCTGGTGACTTTATTTACATTATAAACTTTGAAGACAAATGAGGCCCTTTGACATTGGGTGTTAAAATGACTCCACTGAATCTTTTTGACATGACTGGACTGGAATAGTTTGTTTTTAGCTCGACTTTTCTATGAAAAGGGGAGCTATCCTACTCGCCCCGGCGTCGGCGTCGGCGTTAGCGTTAGCGTCGGCGTTGGCGTCACACCTTGGTTAAGTTTTTCGTACCACCCCACTTTATTTCAGAAGTATTACAAGTATGGCTTTGAAACTTACCATACTTGTTCACCATCATAACCTCCATCTACAGACAAGAGTACATAACTCTGTCAAGGTTTTTGACAGAATTATGGCCCTTTTTTGACTTAGAAAGTGTATTGAGCTTGGTTAAGTTTTTTGTACCACCTCACTTTATTTCAAAACCATTGGAGGTATTGCTTTGAAACTGACCATACTTGTTTACCATCACGACCTTCATCAACAGACAAGAGGACATAACTCTGTCAAGGTTTTTGACAGAATTATGCCCCTTTTTGACTTAGAAAATACATTGAATATGGGTAAAATCCACTTATTGCCTTAACCCTTTGAGATATTGCTTTGAAACTTTTAATGCTATTTCACATCATTACCCCATCTGTACGCAAGAGAAGGTAACTCTGTCAAGGATTTGTTTTAAAAATTAAGGCCTTTTATCGACTTAGAATCTTGGTTAAGTTTTTAGTACCAGTCCACTTTTTGACTGAACTGTTTGAGATATTAATTTGAAAAGTTGGAAATACTTGTTTACCATCATGGTCCCAAAACATGGGCAGGAGAAGGTAATTCTGTTAAGGATTTTATTTGAATTATGGCCCTTTTTGACTTAGAAACTCAGTTAAGATTTTTCATTCTTGTCCACTTGTTGACTTAACCATTTGAGATATTACTTTGGAAGTTGGAGTTCTTATGTGCCATCATGAGACCTATCTGTAAGCAAGAGAAGATAACTCTGTGAAAATGTTTCTTGATTTGTACTTAGAAATTCCTAGTTAAAGTCTTGTGTGCCCTTAACTGTCAAAGTTTTGTTTTATAGGCAAGCACTAAAAAAGTCGAGCGCGCTGTCCTTCTGACAGCTCTTGTTTTAGATTTTTATACCTTTAATGCGGGTCTGTACCAATAACTTTTGTGAAAAATTTCTGTTCATCCGTTGTTCCTGAATTATCATTTTAGTGTGCATAATGACTGAGAAATGGCAATGTTTTTAGCACAAACCAGGCCATCTTTTTTTTCCATATTAAATGTCCCAATTGATCTATATGTCAAAGATGATGTTTATGAAAAGTAGTTTTTTTTACCTATTTTTGTTATTAATTAAACTACAGATCTTGCTTGAATGTTGCTTGGCAACAGAAACTACATGTATCCAATGAAAATACTATATTGACAATGTAAGCAACATTTAAATGATAAATTTTCCGTAGTGTAGAGTACATGGGTTTAAGCAGTTTTGAGAATAAACATTGGGCTGAAGGCCATTTAAAGGTATACATGTGAATTGATAAATTTCACTATGCAAATAAAAACATAGATATTTTGTGCCATGTTAGCAATATGTCCTTTGCAAAATCAATACTTGCAAAATAACATCTTTGTTTAACAAGATAAATGGCTCCTTTTAAAATTCCATTTTAAAATGATGTTCTCTACATATCATTTTAGCCCATTATGTTTAAGATCAGTCTGTATGTACCACCTTTTTTCGGTCAGTATGTAGTCTTAGTAAGAACACTTATTGTTATTAACTCACCAATTTGTGCCGAGATAATGTAATTTCATCGCTGTTAAATTTGTCATTATACCCCCAAAAACGAAGTTTGGGGGGGTATATAGGAGTCACCCGGTGGTCGGTCGGTCGGTCCAGACGTCCGTTGCATTTTCCTTGTCCGGAGCATAACTTGAAGACTAATGGTTGGAATTCAATATAACTACATACAATGGTCAAGCACATTGAGAGGAAGTGCAGTGCACAAGAACCATAATTCTATCTTGACTAATTACAGAGTTATTGCCCTTTGTTACTTTTCCTTGTCCGGGGCATAACTTGAAAACTACTGATTGGAATTAAAAACAACTTCATACAATTGTCAAACACAATAAGGGGAAGTGCAGTGCACAAGAACCATAACTCTGTCTAAAGTAATTACAGAGTTATTGCCCTTTGTTACTTTTCCATTGCTTTCTTTTGTCCGGACCATAACTTGAAGACTAATTGTTGGAATTCATTATAACTTCATACAATGGTCGAGCATATTGAGAGAAGTGCAGTGCTCAAGAACCATAACTCCATCATGACTTATTACAGAGTTACTGCCCTTTGTTACTTTTCCTTGTCCAGAGCATGACATGAAAACTACTGGTTGGAATTCAAAACAACTTCATACAATGGTCAAGCACAATAAGGGGAAGTGCAGTGCACAAGAAACCATAACTCCATCTTGACTAATTACAGAGTTATTGCCCTTTTGTTACTTCTCCCATTGCTTTTTTTGTCCGGAGCATAACTTGAAGACTAATGGTTGGAATTCAATATAAACTTCATACAATGGTCAAGCACATTGAGAGGAAGTGCAGTGCACAAGAACCATAACTCCATCTTGACTAATTACAGAGTTATTGCCCTTTGTTTACTTTTCCTTGTCCAGAGCATAACTTGAAAACTACTGTTTGGAATTCAATACAACTTCATACAGTTTGTCAAGGACATTAAAAGGAAGTGCAGTGCACAAGAGCCATAACTCCATTTTTACAAAATACAGAGTAACTGCCCTTTGATACTTTCCTTGTCCGGAGCATAACTTAAAACGTACTGGTTTGGAATTCCAAAACAACTTCATACAATGGTCAAGCACAATAAAAGGAAGTGCAGTGCACAAGAACTATAACTCCATCTCAGTATTTATAGAGTTATTGCCTTGTGTTCCTTTTCCTTGTCTTTCTGGACTTATTACAGAGTAATTCAATAAAACTTCATCAATAGCCAACCACATTGAAAGGAAATGCAACATACAAGGACCACAACTATCTTTAATTGCCCACAACCATAACTCTATATTTCAACTCTTTTACAAGGTATTCTGTTACTAGTAACATCCTCATTTCCGAAGCAGTCTTGTGGGGGTATTAATCACATTTAGTGATAGTTCTAGTTACATTTCATGTGAGGTAACACTGCAAAGAGTGGAAGTCAATTCTATATCCCATTTTTATCAATGTCAAGCAGGTAC